>NW_026289534.1:0-9453 GCF_023373465.1 Oncorhynchus keta | reverse complement strand
GATCAGAGAAGCTACCAGGAAGCCAATGGAAGGATCTTCAGGCCTTGCCTAAAGACTGATCAGAGAAGGCTACCAGGAAGCCAATGGAAGGATCTTCAGGCCTTGCCTAAAGACTGATCAGAGAAGCTACCAGGAAGCCAATGGAAGGATCTTCAGGCCTTGCCTAAAGACTGATCAGAGAGGCTACCAGGAAGCCAATGGAAGGATCTTCAGGCCTTGCCTAAAGACTGATCAGAGAGGCTACCAGGAAGCCAATGGAAGGATCTTCAGGCCTTGCCTAAAGACTGATCAGAGAGGCTACCAGGAAGCCAATGGAAGGATCTTCAGGCCTTGCCTAAAGACTGATCAGAGAGGCTACCAGGAAGCCAATGGAAGGATCTTCAGGCCTTGCCTAAAGACTGATCAGAGAGGCTACCAGGAAGCCAATGGAAGGATCTTCAGGCCTTGCCTAAAGACTGATCAGAGAGGCTACCAGGAAGCCAATGGAAAGGATCTTCAGGCCTTGCCTAAAGACTGATCAGAGAGGCTACCAGGAAGCCAATGGAAGGATCTTCAGGCCTTGCCTAAAGACTGATCAGAGAAGCTACCAGGAAGCCAATGGAAGGATCTTCAGGCCTTGCCTAAAGACTGATCAGAGAGGCTACCAGGAAGCCAATGGAAGGATCTTCAGGCCTTGCCTAAAGACTGATCAGAGAGGCTACCAGGAAGCCAATGGAAGGATCTTCAGGCCTTGCCTAAAGACTGATCAGAGAGGCTACCAGGAAGCCAATGGAAGGATCTCCAGGCCTTGCCTAAAGACTGTTCAGAGAGGCTACCAGGAAGCCAATGGAAGGATCTTCAGGCCTTGCCTAAAGACTGATCAGAGAGCTACCAGGAAGCCAATGGAAGGATCTCCAGGCCTTGCCTAAAGACTGATCAGAGAGGCTACCAGGAAGCCAATGGAAGGATCTTCAGGCCTTGCCTAAAGACTGATCAGAGAGGCTACCAGGAAGCCAATGGAAGGATCTTCAGGCCTTGCCTAAAGACTGATCAGAGAGGCTACCAGGAAGCCAATGGAAGGATCTTCAGGCCTTGCCTAAAGACTGATCAGAGAGGCTACCAGGAAGCCAATGGAAGGATCTTCAGGCCTTGCCTAAAGACTGATCAGAGAGGCTACCAGGAAGCCAATGGAAGGATCTTCAGGCCTTGCCTAAAGACTGATCCGAGAGGCTACCAGGAAGCCAATGGAAGGATCTTCAGGCCTTGCCTAAAGACTGATCAGAGAGGCTACCAGGAAGCCAATGGAAGGATCTTCAGGTCTTGCCTAAAGACGGATCAGAGAGGCTACCAGGAAGCCAATGGAAGGATCTTCAGGCCTTGCCTAAAGACTGATCAGAGAGGCTACCAGGAAGCCAATGGAAGGATCTTCAGGCCTTGCCTAAAGACTGGTCAGAGAGGCTACCAGGAAGCCAATGGAAGGATCTTCAGGCCTTGCCTAAAGACTGATCAGAGAGGCTACCAGGAAGCCAATGGAAGGATCTTCAGGCCTTGCCTAAAGACTGATCAGAGAGGCTACCAGGAAGCCAATGGAAGGATCTTCAGGCCTTGCCTAAAGACTGGTCAATGTCTGCATGTGAAAACAATATCACAAATGCTCCACTAATCTGGCCTCTATGGGAGGATGGCAAGAAAAAAAACACTTCTCAAAAAAAGCCACATCAAGTCTCTTTGCCAAAAAAGCACCATGTAGATTACGAGGCCAAGTGGCAAAGGTGCTGTGGTCAAAACGATGTCTGGAGAAAACCCAATACATCTTTCCACCAAAATAACACCATGTCTAAAGTAAAGAACACCATGTCTACAGTAAAGAACACCATGTCTACAGTAAAGAACACCATGTCTACAGTAAAGAACACCATGTCTACAGTAAAGAACACCATGTCTACAGTAAAGAACACCATGTCTACAGTAAAGAACACCATGTCTACAGTAAAGAACACCATGTCTACAGTAAAGAACACCATGTCTACAGTAAAGAACACCATGTCTAAAGTAAAGAACACCATGTCTACAGTAAAGAACACCATGTCTACAGTAAAGAACACCATGTCTACAGTAAAGAACACCATGTCTACAGTAAAGAACACCATGTCTACAGTAAAGAACACCATGTCTACAGTAAAGAACACCATGTCTACAGTAAAGAACACCATGTCTACAGTAAAGAACACCATGTCTACAGTAAAGAACACCATGTCTACAGTAAAGAACACCATGTCTACAGTTAAAGAACACCATGTCTACAGTAAAGAACACCATGTCTACAGTAAAGAACACCATGTCTACAGTAAAGAACACCATGTCTACAGTAAAGAACACCATGTCTACAGTAAAGAACACCATGTCTACAGTAAAGAACACCATGTCTACAGTAAAAGAACACCATGTCTACAGTAAAGAACACCATGTCTACAGTAAAGAACACCATGTCTACAGTAAAGAACACCATGTCTACAGTAAAGAACACCATGTCTACAGTAAAGAACACCATGTCTACAGTAAAGAACACCATGTCTACAGTAAAGAACACCATGTCTACAGTAAAGAACACCATGTCTACAGTAAAGAACACCATGTCTACAGTAAAGAACACCATGTCTACAGTAAAGAACACCATGCCTACAGTAAAGAACACCATGTCTACAGTAAAGAACACCATGTCTACAGTAAAGAACACCATGTCTACAGTAAAGAACACCATGTCTACAGTAAAGAACACCATGTCTACAGTAAAGAACACCATGTCTACAGTAAAGAACACCATGTCTACAGTAAAGAACACCATGTCTACAGTAAAGAACACCATGTCTACAGTAAAGAACACCATGTCTACAGTAAAGAACACCATGTCTACAGTAAAGAACACCATGCCTACAGTAAAGAACACCATGTCTACAGTAAAGAACACCATGTCTACAGTAAAGAACACCATGTCTACAGTAAAGAACACCATGTCTACAGTAAAGAACACCATGTCTACAGTAAAGAACACCATGTCTACAGTAAAGAACACCATGTCTACAGTAAAGAACACCATGTCTACAGTAAAGAACACCATGTCTACAGTAAAGAACACCATGTCTACAGTAAAGAACACCATGTCTACAGTAAAGAACACCATGTCTACAGTAAAGAACACCATGTCTACAGTAAAGAACACCATGTCTACAGTAAAGAACACCATGTCTACAGTAAAGAACACCATGTCTACAGTAAAGAACACCATGTCTACAGTAAAGAACACCATGTCTACAGTAAAGAACACCATGTCTACAGTAAAGAACACCATGTCTACAGTAAAGAACACCATGTCTACAGTAAAGAACACCATGTCTACAGTAAAGAACACCATGTCTACAGTAAAGAACACCATGTCTACAGTAAAGAACACCATGTCTACAGTAAAGAACACCATGTCTACAGTAAAGAACACCATGTCTACAGTAAAGAACACCATGTCTACAGTAAAGAACACCATGTCTACAGTAAAGAACACCATGTCTACAGTAAAGAACACCATGTCTACAGTAAAGAACACCATGTCTACAGTAAAGAACACCATGTCTACAGTAAAGAACACCATGTCTACAGTAAAGAACACCATGTCTACAGTAAAGAACACCATGTCTACAGTAAAGAACACCATGTCTACAGTAAAGAACACCATGTCTACAGTAAAGAACACCATGTCTACAGTAAAGAACACCATCCCTACAGTAAAGAACACCATGTCTACAGTAAAGAACACCATGTCTACAGTAAAGAACACCATGTCTACAGTAAAGAACACCATGTCTACAGTAAAGAACACCATGTCTACAGTAAAGAACACCATGTCTACAGTAAAGAACACCATGTCTACAGTAAAGAACACCATGTCTACAGTAAAGAACACCATGTCTACAGTAAAGAACACCATGTCTACAGTAAAGAACACCATGTCTACAGTAAAGAACACCATGTCTACAGTAAAGAACACCATGTCTACAGTAAAGAACACCATGTCTACAGTAAAGAACACCATGTCTACAGTAAAGAACACCATGTCTACAGTAAAGAACACCATGTCTACAGTAAAGAACACCATGTCTACAGTAAAGAACACCATGTCTACAGTAAAGAACACCATGTCTACATTAAAAGAACACCATGTCTACAGTAAAGAACACCATGTCTACAGTAAAGAACACCATGTCTACATTAAAAACACCATGTCTACAGTAAAGAACACCATGTCTACAGTAAAGAACACCATGTCTACATTAAATAACACCATGTCTACAGTAAAGAACACCATGTCTACAGTAAAGAACACCATGTCTACAGTTAAAGAACACCATGTCTACAGTAAAGAACACCATGCCTACATTAAAGCACACTAAGTAAAGAACACCATGTCTACAGTAAAGAACACCATGTCTACAGTAAAGAACACCATGTCTACAGTAAAGAACACCATGTCTACAGTAAAGAACACCATGTCTACAGTAAAGAACACCATGTCTACAGTAAAGAACACCATGTCTACAGTAAAGAACACCATGTCTACAGTAAAGAACACCATGTCTACAGTAAATAACACCATGTCTACAGTAAAGAACACCATGTCTAAAGTAAAGAACACCATGTCTACAGTAAAGAACACCATGTCTACATTAAAGAACACCATGTCTACAGTAAAGAACACCATGTCTACAGTAAAGAACAAGTAAAAAGAACACCATGTCTACAGTAAAGAACACCATGTCTACAGTAAAGAACACCATGTCTACAGTAAAGAACACCATGTCTACAGTAAAGAACACCATGTCTACAGTAAAGAACACCATGTCTACAGTAAAGAACACCATGTCTACAGTAAAGAACACCATGTCTACAGTAAAGAACACCATGTCTACATGTAAAGAACACCATGTCTACAGTAAAGAACACCATGTCTACATTAAATAACACCATGTCTACATTAAAGAACACCGTGCCTACAGTAAAGAACACCGTGTCTACAGTAAAGAACACCATGTCTACAGTAAAGAACACCATGTCTACATTAAAGAACACCATGTCTACAGTAAAAGAACACCATGTCTACATTAAAGAACACCATGTCTACAGTAAAGAACACCATGTCTACAGTAAAGAACACCATGTCTACAGTAAAGAACACCATCCCTACAGTAAAGAACACCATGTCTACAGTAAAGAACACCATGTCTACAGTAAAGAACACCATGTCTACATTAAAGAACAAAAAGTAAAGAACAGTAAAGAACACCATGTCTACAGTAAAGAACACCATGTCTACATTAAAGAACACCATGTCTACATTAAAGAACACCATGTCTACATTAAAGAACACCATGTCTACATTAAAGAACACCATGTCTACATTAAAGAACACCATGTCTACATTAAAGAACACCATGTCTACATTAAATAACACCATGTCTACAGTAAAGAACACCATGTCTACAGTAAAGAACAGTAAAGAACACCATGTCTTCAACAGTATCGTCTACCCTTTAACTGTTTCAACAGTATCCTCTACCCTTTTAACTGTTTCAACAGTATCCTCTACCCTTTAACTGTTTCAACAGTATCATACCCTTTAACTGTTTCAACAGTATCGTCTACCCTTTAACTGTTTCAACAGTATCTTCTACCCTTTAACTGATTCAACAGTATCGTCTACCCTTTAACTGTTTCAATAGCAGTATCATCACCCTTTAACTGTTTCAACAGTATCGTCTACCCTTTAACTGTTTCAACAGTATCTACCCTTTAACTGTTTCAACAGTATCGTCTACCCTTTAACTGTTTCAATGAGTATTGTCTGCCTTTAACTGTTTCAACAGTATCCTCTACCCTTTAACTGTTTCCCAACAGTATCATCTACCCTTTAACTCTTTCAACAGTATTGTTCACCTTTAACTGTTTCAACAGTATCTTTCACCCTTTAACTGTTTCCAACAGTATCATCTACCCTTTAACTGTTTCAACAGTATCTGCCCTTTAACTGTTTCAACAGTATCCTCTACCTTTAACGGTTTCAACAATTATCGTCTACCCTTTAACTGTTTCAACAGTATCTACCTACCCTTTAACTGTTTCAACAGTATCGCTTCACTTAACTGTTTCAACAGTATCGTCTACCCTTTAACTGTTTCAACAGTATCCTCTAAACTGTTTCAACAGTATCATCTACCCTTTAACTGTTTCAGCAGTATCGCTCTACCCTTTAACTGTTTCAACAGTATCATCACCCTTTAACTGTTTCAACAGTATCGTCTACCCTTTAACTGTTTCAACAGTATCCTCTACCCTTTAACTGTTTCAGCAGTATCTTCTACCCTTTAACTGTTTCAACAGTATCGTCTACCCTTTAACTGTTTCAACAGTATCTTCTACCCTTTAACTGTTTCAACAGTATCGTCTACCTACCCTTTAACTGTTTCAACAGTATCTTCTACCCTTTAACTGTTTCAACAGTATCATCTACCCTTTAACTGTTTCAACAGTATTGTCTACCCTTAACTGTTTCAACAGTATTCTGGCTGTTTCAACAGTATCATCTACCCTTAACTGTTTCAACAGTATCGTCTACCCTTTAACTGTTTCAACAGTATCCTCATCTGCAACAGTATCGTTTACAACTGTTTCAACAGTATCATCTACTCATCTTTTAACTGTTTCAACAGTATTCTTCTACCCTTTAACTGTTTCAACAGTATCTTCTACTTCCTTTAACTGTTTCAACAGTATCATCTAATTTTACCCTTTAACTGTTTCAACAGTATCTTTCACTCCTTTAACTCGCTCTAACAGTATCTTCTACCCTTTAACTGTTTCAACAGTATCATTCACCTTAACTGTTTCAACAGTATCTTCTACCCTTTTAACTGTTTCAACAGTATCTTCATTTTTAACTGTTTCAACAGTATCATCTACCCTTTAACTGTTTCAACAGTATCTTCTACTTTAACTGTTTCAACATTCACCCTTTAACTGTTTCAACAGTATTTCTACCCTTTAACTGTTTCAACAGTATCATCTACCTACCCCTTTAACGGTTTCAACAGTATTGTTCACCCTTTAACTGTTTCAATAGTATCCTCTAACCTTTAACTGTTTCAACAGTATCTTCTACCCTTTAACTGTTTACCGTATCGCTCTACTCCTTAATCACTTCAATGGTATCCTCTACCCTTTAACTGTTTCCAACAGTATCCTCTACCTTAACTGTTTCAACAGTATCTTCTACTTTAACTGTTTCAACAGTATCTTCTACTCCTTTAACTGTTTCAACATCTTCTACCCTTTAAAATCTTTATTAATGTTCTACTCTTCCATTGAGTCATAGTGAAGTCAGAGCAGTTGATAAAAGTCAAACACATATAGGCTAATCTGTGTAGATGGCAGTTCTCATGTCGTAATTGCTCTCCGACATTACTAATGTGAACAAAACAAGACTTCAATTGACAAGTATGCGGCTGGGGACCGCTAGATGAAGTTTTTAATCCCCTGTCTGATAGACGAGGAGGTTTATAATAATGTAACTTCAGAGATAATGCATATAGCTTATATAGAGTAGAGTGATCAGTGGAGCCAGAGCTGCACTAGACCCTTGGGTGGGTATGAGAGAGAGAGAGAACTTTAGAGAGAGAGAGAGAGAAAACTAATGATAGGTTTTTAGCCATCACCCCTGGGAACCTGACTGTGCCTCAGTTGCCAGTAATTAAAACAACTTGGGCTTTTATGTCACGTCTCATTTCCAGAGCTGCGTTTCTACAGTTGGCATGTTGGTCTGCCGTCACTTCACAGAGGAGGAGAGATTGTTATGTTGAGTTCGCCGAGTACCTCTCTTTCTCTTTCTCTTTCTCTTTCTCTCTCTTCTCTTTCTCTTTCTCTTCTCTTTCTCTTTCTCTCTCTCTTTCTCTCTCTCTCTTTCTCTCTCTTCTCTTTCTCTTTCTCGTTCTCTTTCTCGTTCTCTTTCTCTTTCTCTTTCTCTTTCTCTCTCTCTCTCTCTCTCTTTCTCTCTCTCTCTCTTCTCTTTCTCTTTCTCTCTCTTTCTCTTTCTCTCTCTCTCTGAGTTCCTCTCTTCCTCTCTGCATGACCTCTGTGTGTTTGTGCTCTCTCTCTCTCTCTCTCACTCTCTCTTCCCCTCCTCCTTTCTCTGGCCCTATTTCAATTCAATTCAAAGGGCTTTATTGGCATGGTAAACATATGTTTACACTGCAAAATCAAGTGAAATAGAAAATAAACAAAAGTGAAAAAAATAAATAAAATGAACCGTAAACATTACACTCGCAAAATGTATTAAGGAATAGAGGCAGTAGAAATGTTATATTGTGTCTATATGCAGTGTGTAACGATATGCAAATAGTTAAAGTACAAAAGGCTAAATAAATCAACATAAACATGGGTTCTATTACAATGTTCTTCAATAGTTGCCCTTTTCTTGTGGCAACAGGTCACAAATCAATTTGGTCTTTGTCCCATTTAGTGAATTCTTGGTTGGTGAGCAGATCCCAGACCTCACATCCATGATTGGAAGTTGGTTCTATAACTATTTCAAGTATTTTAAGCCAGATCCTAATTGGTAGGTCTAATTGTATGTTCCTTTTGATGGCATAGAAGACCCTTGTTGCATTGTCTCTCAGATCCTTCACAGCTTTGTGGAAGTTACCTGTGGCGCTGATGTTTAGGCCGAGGTATGTATAGTTTTTTGTGTACTCTAGGGCAACAGTATCGAGATGGAATTTCTATTTGTGGTCCTGGCGACTGGACCTTTTTTGGAACACCATTATTTTTGTCTTACTGGGATTTACTGTCAGGGCCCAGGTCTGGCAGAATCTGTGCAAAGGATCTAGGTGCTGCTGTAGGCCCTCCTTGGTTTGGGACAGAAGCACCAGATCATCAGCAAACAGTAGACTTCAGATTCTAGTAGGTTGAGGGCTGGTGCTGCAGACTGTTCTAGTGCCCTCACTAATTCGTTGATATATATGTTGAAGAGCGTGGGGCTTAAGCTGCATCCCTGTCTCACTCCACGGCCCTGTGGAAAGAAATGTGTGTTTTTTGACTATTTTAACTGCGCACTTGTTGTTTGTGTACATTTATAACATGTATTTTCCAAATTGAGTGAAAAACGTTTTTGAAATCAGCAAAGCATGAGAGTATTTTTTCTTTGTTTTGGTTTGTCTGATTGTCAATTAGGGCGTGTAGGGTGAATATGTGGTCTTTTGACATTTGCTCAGTACATTGTTTTCACTGAGGAAATGTACAAGTCTGCTGTCAATGATAATGCAGAGGATTTTCCACAAGGTTGTCTGTTGACGCAAATCCTACGGTAGTTATTAGGGTCAAAGTTGTCTACACTTTGTGGATTGGGGTGATCAGTCATTGGTTATAACAATTGGG
>NW_026289533.1:0-4516 GCF_023373465.1 Oncorhynchus keta | reverse complement strand
TGTTATGTTTATGTGCTGTGTGTGTTATGTGTTATGTGCCTGTGTGTGTTATGTGTTATGTGCTTGTGTGTTATGTGTTATGTGTCCTGTGTGTGTTATGTGTTATGTTCCTGTGTGTGTTATGTATTATGTGCCTGTGTGTGTTATGTGTTATGTGCCTGTGTGTGTTATGTGTTATGTGCCTGTGTGTGTTATGTGTTATGTTCCTGTGTGTGTTATGTGTTATGTTCCTGTGTGTGTGTTATGTGCCTGTGTGTGTTATGTGTTGTGTGCCTGTGTGTGTTATGTGTTGTGTTCCTGTGTGTGTTATGTGCCTGTGTGTGTTTGTATGTGCCTGTGTGTGTTATGTGTTATGTGCCTGTGTTATGTGTTATGTGCCTGTGTGTGTTATGTGTTATGTGCCTGTGTGTTATGTGTTATGTTCCTGTGTGTGTTATGTGTTATGTGCCTGTGTGTGTTATGTGTATGTTTCTCTGTGTGTTATGTTATGTTCCTGTGTGTGTTATGTGTTATGTGCCTGTGTGTGTTATGTGTTATGTTCTTGTGTGTTATGTGTTATGTGCCTGTGTGTGTTATGTGTTGTGTGCCTGTGTGTGTTATGTGTTATGTGTCCTGTGTGTGTTATGTGTTATGTGTGTCCTGTGTGTGTTATGTGTTGTATGTGCCTGTGTGTGTTATGTGTTATGTTCCTGTGTGTGTTATGTGTTATGTGCCTGTGTGTGTTATGTGTTATGTTCCTGTGTGTGTTATGTGTTATGTGCCTGTGTGTGTTATGTGTTGTGTTCCTGTGTGTGTTATGTGCCTGTGTGTGTTATGTGTTATGTTCCTGTGTGTGTTATGTGTTGTGTGCCTGTGTGTGTTATGTGTTGTGTTCCTGTGTGTGTTATGTGTTATGTGCCTGTGTGTGTTATGTGTTGTGTTCCTGTGTGTGTTATGTGCCTGTGTGTGTTATGTGTTATGTTCCTGTGTGTGTTTTGTGTTGTGTTCCTGTGTGTGTTATGTATTATGTGCCTGTGTGTGTTATGTGTTATGTTCCTGTGTGTGTTATGTGTTGTGTGCCTGTGTGTGTTATGTGTTATGTGCCTGTGTGTGTTATGTGTTATGTGCCTGTGTGTGTTATGTGTTGTGTGTCCTGTGTGTGTTATGTGTTATGTTCCTGTGTGTGTTATGTGTTGTGTTCCTGTGTGTGTTATGTGTTATGTGCCTGTGTGTGTTATGTGCCTGTGTGTGTTATGTGCCTGTGTGTGTTATGTGCCTGTGTGTTATGTGCCTGTGTGTGTTATGTTCCTGTGTGTGTTATGTGTTATGTGCCTGTGTGTGTTATGTGTTATGTGCCTGTGTGTGTTATGTGTTATGTGCCTGTGTGTGTTATGTGTTATGTTCCTGTGTGTGTTATGTGTTATGTGCCTGTGTGTGTTATGTGTTATGTTCCTGTGTGTGTTATGTGTTATGTTCCTGTGTGTGTTATGTGTTATGTGCCTGTGTGTGTTATGTGTTATGTTCCTGTGTGTGTTATGTGTTATGTGCCTGTGTGTGTTATGTGTTATGTGCTGTGTGTGTTATGTGTTTATGTGCCTGTGTGTGTTATGTGTTGTGTGCCTGTGTGTGTTATGTGTTGTGTGCCTGTGTGTGTTATGTGTTGTGTTCTTGTGTGTTATGTGTCTGTATGTGTGTTATGTGTTATGTGTCTGTGTGTGTTATGTGTTGTGTGCCTGTGTGTGTTATGTGTTGTGTTCCTGTGTGTGTTATGTGTTGTGTTCCTGTGTGTGTTATGTGTTGTGTTCCTGTGTGTGTTATGTGTGTATTATGCTGTCTGTGTGTGTTATGTGTTATGTGCCTGTGTGTTGTTATGTGTTGTGTTCTTGTGTGTGTTATGTGTTGTGTTCCTGTGTGTATGTTATGTGCCTGTGTGTGTGTTATGTGTTATGTGCCTGTGTGTGTTATGTGTTGTGTTCCTGTGTGTGTTATGTGTCTGTGTGTGCTGTGTTGCCTGTGTGTTATGTGTTATGTTGCCTGTGTGTGTTATGTGCCTGTGTGTGTTATGTGTTGTGTGCCTGTGTGTGTTATGTGTTATGTTCCTGTGTGTGTTATGTGCCTGTGTGTGTTATGTGTTGTGTGCCTGTGTGTGTTATGTGTTATATGCCTGTGTGTGTTATCTGTTATGTGCCTGTGTGTGTTATGTGTTGTGTTCTTGTGTGTGTTATGTGTTATGTGCCTGTGTGTGTTATGTGTTGTGTGCCTGTGTGTGTGTTATGTGTTGTGTTCTTGTGTGTATTATGTGTTATGTGCCTGTGTGTGTTATGTGTTGTGTTCTTGTGTGTGTTATGTGTTATGTGCCTGTGTGTGTTATGTGTTGTGTGCCTGTGTGTGTTATGTGTTGTGTTCTTGTGTGTGTTATGTGTTATGTGCCTGTGTGTGTTATGTGTTATGTGCCTGTGTGTGTTATGTGCCTGTGTGTGTTATGTGTTGTGTTCCTGTGTGTGTTATGTGCCTGTGTGTGTTATGTGTTGTGTTCCTGTGTGTGTTATGTGCCTGTGTGTGTTATGTGCCTGTGTGTGTTGTGTTCCTGTGGTGTTATGTGTTATGTGCCTGTGTGTGTTATGTGTTGTGTTCCTGTGTGTGTTATGTGTTGTGTTCCTGTGTGTGTTATGTGTTATGTTCCTGTGTGTGTTATGTGTTGTGTTCCTGTGTGTGTTATGTGTTATGTGCCTGTGTGTGTTATGTGCCTGTATGTGTTTGTTCCTGTGTGTGTTATGTGTTATGTGCCTGTGTGTGTTATGTGTTATGTTCCTGTGTGTGTTATGTGTTATGTTCTGTGTGTGTTATGTGTTATGTGCCTGTGTGTGTATGTGTTATGTGCCTGTGTGTGTTATGTGTTATGTTCCTGTGTGTGTTATGTGTTATGTGCCTGTGTGTGTTATGTGTTATGTTCCTGTGTGTTATGTGTTATGTGCCTGTGTGTGTTATGTGTTATGTGCCTGTGTGTGTTATGTGTTATGTTCCTGTGTGTGTTATGTGTTATGTGTGTGTTATGTGTTATGTTCCTGTGTGTGTTATGTGTTGTGTGCCTGTGTGTGTTATGTGTTATGTGCCTGTGTGTGTTATGTGTTATGTGCCTGTGTGTGTTATGTGTTATGTGTTATGTGTGTGTTATGTGTTATGTTCCTGTGTGTGTTATGTGTTGTGTTCCTGTGTGTGTTATGTGCCTGTGTGTGTTATGTGTTATGTGCCTGTGTGTGTTATGTGTTATGTGTTATGTGTGTGTTATGTGTTATGTGCCTGTGTGTGTTATGTGTTATGTGTCTGTGTGTGTTATGTGTTATGTGCCTGTGTGTGTTATGTTCCTGTGTGTGTTATGTTCCTGTGTGTGTTATGTTCCTGTGTGTGTTATGTGTTGTGTTCTGTTGTGTTATGTGTTATGTGCCTGTGTGTGTTATGTGTTGTGTCCTGTGTGTGTTATGTGTTGTGTTCCTGTGTGTGTTATGTGTCTGTGTTGTTATGTGTTATGTGCCTGTGTGTGTTATGTGTTGTGTTCCTGTGTGTGTTATGTCCTGTGTATGTTTGTGCCTGTGTGTGTTATGTGTTATGTGCCTGTGTGTTATGTGCCTGTATGTGTTATGTGTTTGTGCCTGTGTGTGTTATGTGTTGTGTTCCTGTGTGTGTGTATTATGTGTCCTTGTGTGTGTTATGTGTTATGTGCCTGTGTGTGTTATGTGTTGTGTTCCTGTGTGTGTTATGGTGTTATGTGCCTGTGTGTGTTATTGTGTTCCTGTGTGTGTTAGTGTGTTATGTGCCTGTGTGTGTTATGTGTTATGTTCCTGTGTGTGTTATGTGTTGTGTGCCTGTGTGTGTTATGTGTTATGTTCCTGTGTGTGTTATGTGCCTGTGTGTGTTATGTGTTGTGTGCCTGTGTGTGTTATGTGTTGTGTTCTTGTGTGTGTTATGTGTTGTGTGCCTGTGTGTGTTATGTGTTATGTTCCTGTGTGTGTTATGTGTTGTGTTCCTGTGTGTGTTATGTGTTGTGTTCCTGTGTGTGTTATGTGTTGTGTTCCTGTGTGTGTTATGTGTTGTGTTCTTGTGTGTATTATGTGTTGTGTTCCTGTGTGTGTTATGTGTTGTGTTCTTGTGTGTGTTATGTGTTATGTGCCTGTGTGTGTTGTGTGTTATGTGTTATGTGCCTGTGTGTGTTATGTGTTGTGTTCTTGTGTGTGTTATGTGTTATGTTCCTGTATGTGTTATGTGTTGTGTTCCTGTGTGTGTTGTGTGTTATGTGCCTGTGTGTGTTATGTATTATGTTCCTGTGTGTGTTATGTGCCTGTGTGTGTTATGTGTTGTGTTCCATGTGTGTTATGTGCCTGTGTGTGTTATGTTCCTGTGTGTGTTGTGTTCCTGTGCGTGTTATGTGTTATGTGCCTGTGTGTGTTATGTGTTGTGTTCCTGTGTGTGTTATGTGTTGTGTTCCTGTGTGTGTTATGTGTTATGTTCCTGTGTGTGTCATGTGTTGTGTTCCTGTGTG
>NW_026289532.1:0-9176 GCF_023373465.1 Oncorhynchus keta | reverse complement strand
TGTCATAATATAATAGAGACAGTAGATGTAGCTGGTCTGTCATAATATAATAGAGACAGTAGATGTAGCTGGTCTGTCATAATATAATAGAGACAGTAGATCTAGCTGGTCTGTCATAATATAATAGAGACAGTAGAACTAGCTGGTCTGTCATAATATAACAGAGACAGTAGATGTAGCTGGTCTGTCATAATATAATAGAGACAGTAGATCTAGCTGGTCTGTCATAATGTAATAGAGACAGTAGAACTAGCTGGTCTGTCATAATATAATAGAGACAGTAGATCTAGCTGGTCTGTCATAATATAATAGAGACAGTAGATCTAGCTGGTCTGTCATAATGTAATAGAGACAGTAGAACTAGCTGGTCTGTCATAATATAATAGAGACAGTAGAACTAGCTGGTCTGTCATAATATAATAGAGACAGTAGAACTAGCTGGTCTGTCATAATGTAATAGAGACAGTAGAACTAGCTGGTCTGTCATAATATAATAGAGACATTAGATCTAGCTGGTCTGTCATAATGTAATAGAGACAGTAGAACTAGCTGGTCTGTCATAATATAATAGAGACAGTAGAACTAGCTGGTCTGTCATAATGTAATAGAGACAGTAGAACTAGCTGGTCTGTCATAATATAATAGAGACATTAGATCTAGCTGGTCTGTCATAATATAATAGAGACAGTAGAACTAGCTGGTCTGTCATAATATAATAGAGACAGTAGATGTAGCTGGTCTGTCATAATATAATAGAGACAGTAGAACTAGCTGGTCTGTCATAATGTAATAGAGACATTATATCTAGCTGGTCTGTCATAATGTAATAGAGACAGTAGAACTAGCTGGTCTGTCATAATATAATAGAGACAGTAGAACTAGCTGGTCTGTCATAATGTAATAGAGACAGTAGAACTAGCTGGTCTGTCATAATATAATAGAGACATTAGATCTAGCTGGTCTGTCATAATGTAATAGAGACAGTAGAACTAGCTGGTCTGTCATAATATAATAGAGACATTAGATCTAGCTGGTCTGTCATAATATAATAGAGACATTAGATCTAGCTGGTCTGTCATAATGTAATAGAGACATTAGATCTAGCTGGTCTGTCATAATGTAATAGAGACAGTAGAACTAGCTGGTCTGTCATAATATAATAGAGACAGTAGAACTAGCTGGTCTGTCATAATGTAATAGAGACAGTAGAACTAGCTGGTCTGTCATAATATAATAGAGACATTAGATCTAGCTGGTCTGTCATAATGTAATAGAGACAGTAGAACTAGCTGGTCTGTCATAATGTAATAGAGACATTAGATCTAGCTGGTCTGTCATAATGTAATAGAGACATTAGATCTAGCTGGTCTATCATAATATAATAGAGACAGTAGATCTAGCTGGTCTGTCATAATATAATAGAGACATTAGATCTAGCTGGTCTGTCATAATGTAATAGAGACATTAGATCTAGCTGGTCTGTCATAATGTAATAGAGACATTAGATCTAGCTGGTCTATCATAATATAATAGAGACATTAGATCTAGCTGGTCTGTCATAATATAATAGAGACATTAGATCTAGCTGGTCTGTCATAATGTAATAGAGACATTAGATCTAGCTGGTCTGTCATAATGTAATAGAGACAGTAGAACTAGCTGGTCTGTCATAATATAATAGAGACATTAGATCTAGCTGGTCTGTCATAATGTAATAGAGACAGTAGAACTAGCTGGTCTGTCATAATATAATAGAGACAGTAGAACTAGCTGGTCTGTCATAATGTAATAGAGACAGTAGAACTAGCTGGTCTGTCATAATATAATAGAGACACAGGGATCTAGCTGGTCTGTCATAATGTAATAGAGACAGTAGAATCAGCTGGTCTGTCATAATATAATAGAGACAGTAGAACTAGCTGGTCTGTCATAATGTAATAGAGACAGTAGAACTAGCTGGTCTGTCATAATATAATAGAGACATTAGATCTAGCTGGTCTGTCATAATGTAATAGAGACAGTAGAACTAGCTGGTCTGTCATAATATAATAGAGACATTAGATCTAGCTGGTCTGTCATAATATAATAGAGACATTAGATCTAGCTGGTCTGGGTTGTCATAATGTAATAGAGACATTAGATCTAGCTGGTCTGTCATAATGTAATAGAGACAGTAGAACTAGTTGGTCTGTCATAATATAATAGAGACAGTAGAACTAGCTGGTCTGTCATAATGTAATAGAGACAGTAGAACTAGCTGGTCTGTCATAATATAATAGAGACATTAGATCTAGCTGGTCTGTCATAATGTAATAGAGGGCAGTGAACTAGCTGGTCTGTCATAATATAATAGAGACATTAGATCTAGCTGGTCTGTCATAATATAATAGAGACATTAGATCTAGCTGGTCTGTCATAATGTAAATAGAGACATTAGATCTAGCTGGTCTGTCATAATGTAATAGAGACAGTAGAACTAGCTGGTCTGTCATAATATAATAGAGACATTAGATCTAGCTGGTCTGTCATAATGTAATAGAGACATTAGATCTAGCTGGTCTGTCATAATGTAATAGAGACAGAACTAGCTGGTCTGTCATAATATAATAGAGACAGTAGAACTAGCTGGTCTGTCATAATGTAATAGAGACAGTAGAACTAGCTGGTCTGTCATAATATAATAGAGACATTAGATCTAGCTGGTCTGTCATAATGTAATAGAGACAGTAGGTTAGCTGGTCTGTCATAATATAAAAGAGACATTAGATCTAGCTGGTCTGTCATAATATAATAGAGACATTAGATCTAGCTGGTCTGTCATAATGTAATAGAGACAGTAGAACTAGCTGGTCTGTCATAATATAATAGAGACATTAGATCTAGCTGGTCTGTCATAATATAATAGAGACAGTAGAACTAGCTGGTCTGTCATAATATAATAGAGACAGTAGATGTAGCTGGTCTGTCATAATATAATAGAGACAGTAGAACTAGCTGGTCTGTCATAATGTAATAGAGACATTAGATCTAGCTGGTCTGTCATAATGTAATAGAGACAGTAGAACTAGCTGGTCTGTCATAATATAATAGAGACATTAGATCTAGCTGGTCTGTCATAATGTAATAGAGACAGTAGAACTAGCTGGTCTGTCATAATATAATAGAGACAGTAGAACTAGCTGGTCTGTCATAATGTAATAGAGACAGTAGAACTAGCTGGTCTGTCATAATATAATAGAGACATTAGATCTAGCTGGTCTGTCATAATGTAATAGAGACAGTAGAACTAGCTGGTCTGTCATAATATAATAGAGACAGTAGAACTAGCTGGTCTGTCATAATGTAATAGAGACAGTAGAACTAGCTGGTCTGTCATAATATAATAGAGACATTAGATCTAGCTGGTCTGTCATAATGTAATAGAGACAGTAGAACTAGCTGGTCTGTCATAATATAATAGAGACATTAGATCTAGCTGGTCTGTCATAATATAATAGAGACAGTAGATGTAGCTGGTCTGTCATAATATAATAGAGACAGTAGAACTAGCTGGTCTGTCATAATGTAATAGAGACATTAGATCTAGCTGGTCTGTCATAATGTAATAGAGACAGTAGAACTAGCTGGTCTGTCATAATATAATAGAGACATTAGATCTAGCTGGTCTGTCATAATGTAATAGAGACAGTAGAACTAGCTGGTCTGTCATAATATAATAGAGACAGTAGAACTAGCTGGTCTGTCATAATGTAATAGAGACAGTAGAACTAGCTGGTCTGTCATAATATAATAGAGACATTAGATCTAGCTGGTCTGTCATAATGTAATAGAGACAGTAGAACTAGCTGGTCTGTCATAATATAATAGAGACAGTAGAACTAGCTGGTCTGTCATAATGTAATAGAGACAGTAGAACTAGCTGGTCTGTCATAATATAATAGAGACATTAGATCTAGCTGGTCTGTCATAATGTAATAGAGACAGTATAACTAGCTGGTCTGTCATAATGTAATAGAGACATTAGATCTAGCTGGTCTGTCATAATATAATAGAGACATTAGAACTAGCTGGTCTGTCATAATGTAATAGAGACATTAGATCTAGCTGGTCTGTCATAATGTAATAGAGACAGTAGAACTAGCTGGTCTGTCATAATATAATAGAGACAGTAGAACTAGCTGGTCTGTCATAATGTAATAGAGACAGTAGAACTAGCTGGTCTGTCATAATATAATAGAGACATTAGATCTAGCTGGTCTGTCATAATGTAATAGAGACAGTAGAACTAGCTGGTCTGTCATAATATAATAGAGACATTAGATCTAGCTGGTCTGTCATAATATAATAGAGACATTAGATCTAGCTGGTCTGTCATAATGTAATAGAGACATTAGATCTAGCTGGTCTGTCATAATGTAATAGAGACAGTAGAACTAGCTGGTCTGTCATAATATAATAGAGACATTAGATCTAGCTGGTCTGTCATAATGTAATAGAGACATTAGATCTAGCTGGTCTGTCATAATGTAATAGAGACAGTAGAACTAGCTGGTCTGTCATAATATAATAGAGACAGTAGAACTAGCTGGTCTGTCATAATGTAATAGAGACAGTAGAACTAGCTGGTCTGTCATAATATAATAGAGACAGTAGAACTAGCTGGTCTGTCATAATGTAATAGAGACAGTAGAACTAGCTGGTCTGTCATAATATAATAGAGACATTAGATCTAGCTGGTCTGTCATAATGTAATAGAGACAGTAGAACTAGCTGGTCTGTCATAATATAATAGAGACAGTAGAACTAGCTGGTCTGTCATAATATAATAGAGACAGTAGAACTAGCTGGTCTGTCATAATGTAATAGAGACAGTAGAACTAGCTGGTCTGTCATAATATAATAGAGACATTAGATCTAGCTGGTCTGTCATAATATAATAGAGACATTAGATCTAGCTGGTCTGTCATAATGTAATAGAGACATTAGATCTAGCTGGTCTGTCATAATGTAATAGAGACAGTAGAACTAGCTGGTCTGTCATAATATAATAGAGACAGTAGAACTAGCTGGTCTGTCATAATGTAATAGAGACAGTAGAACTAGCTGGTCTGTCATAATATAATAGAGACATTAGATCTAGCTGGTCTGTCATAATGTAATAGAGACAGTAGAACTAGCTGGTCTGTCATAATATAATAGAGACATTAGATCTAGCTGGTCTGTCATAATATAATAGAGACATTAGATCTAGCTGGTCTGTCATAATGTAATAGAGACATTAGATCTAGCTGGTCTGTCATAATGTAATAGAGACAGTAGAACTAGCTGGTCTGTCATAATATAATAGAGACAGTAGAACTAGCTGGTCTGTCATAATGTAATAGAGACAGTAGAACTAGCTGGTCTGTCATAATATAATAGAGACATTAGATCTAGCTGGTCTGTCATAATGTAATAGAGACAGTAGAACTAGCTGGTCTGTCATAATATAATAGAGACATTAGATCTAGCTGGTCTGTCATAATATAATAGATACATTAGATCTAGCTGGTCTGTCATAATGTAATAGAGACATTAGATCTAGCTGGTCTGTCATAATGTACTAGAGACAGTAGAACTAGCTGGTCTGTCATAATATAATAGAGACATTAGATCTAGCTGGTCTGTCATAATGTAATAGAGACATTAGATCTAGCTGGTCTGTCATAATGTAATAGAGACAGTAGAACTAGCTGGTCTGTCATAATATAATAGAGACAGTAGAACTAGCTGGTCTGTCATAATGTGTAATAGAGACAGTAGAACTAGCTGGTCTGTCATAATATAATAGAGACAGAAACTAGCTGGTCTGTCATAATGTAATAGAGACAGTAGAACGAGCTGGTCTGTCATAATATAATAGAGACATTAGATCTAGCTGGTCTGTCATAATGCAATAGAGACAGTAGAACTAGCTGGTCTGTCATAATATAATAGAGACAGTAGAACTAGCTGGTCTGTCATAATATAATAGAGACAGTAGAACTAGCTGGTCTGTCATAATGTAATAGAGACAGTAGAACTAGCTGGTCTGTCATAATATAATAGAGACATTAGATCTAGCTGGTCTGTCATAATATAATAGAGACATTAGATCTAGCTGGTCTGTCATAATGTAATAGAGACATTAGATCTAGCTGGTCTGTCATAATGTAATAGAGACAGTAGAACTAGCTGGTCTGTCATAATATAATAGAGACAGTAGAACTAGCTGGTCTGTCATAATGTAATAGAGACAGTAGAACTAGCTGGTCTGTCATAATATAATAGAGACATTAGATCTAGCTGGTCTGTCATAATATAATAGAGACAGTAGAACTAGCTGGTCTGTCATAATATAATAGAGACATTAGATCTAGCTGGTCTGTCATAATATAATAGAGACATTAGATCTAGCTGGTCTGTCATAATGTAATAGAGACATTAGATCTAGCTGGTCTGTCATAATGTAATAGAGACAGTAGAACTAGCTGGTCTGTCATAATATAATAGAGACATTAGATCTAGCTGGTCTGTCATAATGTAATAGAGACATTAGATCTAGCTGGTCTGTCATAATGTAATAGAGACATTAGATCTAGCTGGTCTGTCATAATATAATAGAGACATTAGATCTAGCTGGTCTGTCATAATGTAATAGAGACAGTAGAACTAGCTGGTCTGTCATAATATAATAGAGACATTAGATCTAGCTGGTCTGTCATAATATAATAGAGACAGTAGAACTAGCTGGTCTGTCATAATATAATAGAGACAGTAGATGTAGCTGGTCTGTCATAATATAATAGAGACAGTAGAACTAGCTGGTCTGTCATAATGTAATAGAGACATTAGATCTAGCTGGTCTGTCATAATATAATAGAGACAGTAGAACTAGCTGGTCTGTCATAATATAATAGAGACAGTAGATGTAGCTGGTCTGTCATAATATAATAGAGACAGTAGAACTAGCTGGTCTGTCATAATGTAATAGAGACATTAGATCTAGCTGGTCTGTCATAATGTAATAGAGACAGTAGAAACTAGCTGGTCTGTCATAATATAATAGAGACAGTAGAACTAGCTGGTCTGTCATAATGTAATAGAGACAGTAGAAAACTAGCTGGTCTGTCATAATATAATAGAGACATTAGATCTAGCTGGTCTGTCATAATGTATAGAGACAGTAGAAAACTAGCTGGTCTGTCATAATATAATAGAGACATTAGATCTAGCTGGTCTGTCATAATGTAATAGAGACAGTAGAACTAGCTGGTCTGTCATAATATAATAGAGACAGTAGAACTAGCTGGTCTGTCAGTAATGTAATAGAGACAGTAGAACTAGCTGGTCTGTCATAATATAATAGAGACAGTAGATGTAGCTGGTCTGTCATAATATAATAGAGACAGTAGAACTAGCTGGTCTGTCATAATATAATAGAGACAGTAGATGTAGCTGGTCTGTCATAATATAATAGATATTAGTAGATCTATAGCTGGTCTGTCATAATATAATAGAGACAGTAGAACTAGCTATCTGTCATAATATAATAGAGACAGTAGAACTAGCTGGTCTGTCATATTATAATAGAGACAGTAGAACTAGCTGGTCTGTCATAATGTAATTGAGACAGTAAACTAGCTGGTCTGTCATAATATAATAGAGACAGTAGATGTAGCTGGTCTGTCATAATATAATAGAGACAGTAGAACTAGCTGGTCTGTCATAATGTAATAGAGACATTAGATCTAGCTGGTCTGTCATAATGTAATAGAGACAGTAACTAGTCAATCTGTCATCATAATAGAGACAGTAGAACTAGCTGGTCTGTCATAATGTACAGACAGTAGAACTAGCTGGTCTGTCATAACATAATAGACATGATCTTAGCCGGTCTGTCATAATGTAATAGAGACAGTAGAACTAGCTGGTCTATCAATATACAGACACAGGATCTGAATGGTCATCATAATGTAATAGAGACAGTAGAACCAATGGTCTGTCATAATATAACAGAGACAGTAACCAGCTGGTCTGTCATAATGTAATAGAGACAGTAGAACTGAAGGTCTGCTGCAATACACAGAGACAGTAGATGTAGCTGGTCTGTCATAATATAATAGAGACAGTAGAACTAGCTGGTCTGTCATAATTAATAGAGACAGTAGATGTAGCTGGTCTGTCATAATATAATAGAGACAGTAGATCTAGCTGGTCTGTCATAATATAATAGAGACAGTAGAACTAGCTGGTCTGTCATAATATAATAGAGACAGTAGAACTAGCTGGTCTGTCATATTATAATAGAGACAGTAGATGTAGCTGGTCTGTCATAATATAATAGAGACAGTAGATCTAGCTGGTCTGTCATAATATAATAGAGACAGTAGAACTAGCTGGTCTGTCATAATGTAATAGAGACAGTAGAACTAGCTGGGTCTGTCATAATATAATAGAGACAGTAGAACTGGATGGTCTGTCATATTATAATAGAGACAGTAGAACTAGCTGGTCTGTCATAATATAATAGAGACAGTAGATCTAGATGGTCTGTCATATTATAATAGAGACAGTAGAACTAGCTGGTCTGTCATAATATAATAGAGACAGTAGATGTAGCTGGTCTGTCATAATATAATAGAGACAGTAGATCTAGCTGGTCTGTCATAATATAATAGAGACAGTAGAACTAGCTGGTCCTGTCATAATATAATAGAGACAGTAGAACTAGCTGGTCTGTTATAATGTAATAGAGACAGTAGATGTAGCTGGTCTGTTATAATATAATAGAGACAGTAGAACTAGCTGGTCTGTCATAATATAATAGAGACAGTAGATGTAGCTGGTCTGTCATAATATAATAGAGACAGTAGATCTAGCTGGTCTGTCATAATATAATAGAGACAGTAGAACTAGCTGGTCTGTCATAATATAATAGAGACAGTAGAACTAGCTGGTCTGTCATATTATAATAGAGACAGTAGATGTAGCTGGTCAGTCATAATATAATAGAGACAGTAGATCTAGCTGGTCTGTCATAATATAATAGAGACAGTAGAACTAGCTGGTCTGTCATAATGTAATAGAGACAGTAGAACTAGCTGGTCTGTCATAATATAATAGAGACAGTAGAACTAGATGGTCTGTCATATTAT
>NW_026289531.1:20000-21353 GCF_023373465.1 Oncorhynchus keta | reverse complement strand
TGTGTTCCAGCTCCTCCCAGCCACAGCAGCATCATCATGTGTTCCAGCTCCTCCCAACCACAGCAGCATCATCATGTGTTCCAGCTCCTCCCAGCCACAGCAGCATCATCATGTGTTCCAGCTCCTCCCAGCCACAGCAGCATCATCATGTGTTCCAGCTCCTCCCAACAGCAGCATCATCATGTGTTCCAGCTCCTCTCCCAACCACAGCAGCATCATCATGTGTTCCAGCTCCTCCCAGCCACAGCAGCATCATCATGTGTTCCAGCTCCTCCCAGCCACAGCAGCATCATCATGTGTTCCAGCTCCTCCCAACCACAGCAGCATCATCATGTGTTCCAGCTCCTCCCAGCCACAGCATCATCCCATGTGTTCCAGCTCTTCCCAGCCACAGCATCATCATGTGTTCCAGCTCCTCCCAGCACACAGCATCATCATGTGTTCCAGCTCCTCCCAGCCACAGCAGCATCATCATGTGTTCCAGCTCCTCCCAGCCACAGCAGCATCATCATGTGTTCCAGCTCCTCCCATACAGCAGCATCATCATGTGTTCCAGCTCCTCCCAACAGCAGCATCATCATGTGTTCCAGCTCCTCCCAACCACAGCAGCATCATCATGTGTTCCAGCTCCTCCCAACCACAGCAGCATCATCATGTGTTCCAGCTCCTCCCAACCACAGCATCATCATGTGTTCCAGCTCCTCCCAACCACAGCAGCATCATCATGTGTTCCAGCTCCTCCCAACCACAGCAGCATCATCATGTGTTCCAGCTCCTCCCAGCAGCAGCATCATCATGTGTTCCCAGCTCCTCCCAGGCAGCAGCATCATCATGTGTTCCAGCTCTTCCCAGCCACAGCAGCATCATCATGTGTTCCAGCTCCTCCCAGCAGCAGCATCCATCATGTGTTCCAGCTCCTCCCAGCCACAGCAGCATCATCATGTGTTCCAGCTCCTCCCAACCACAGCAGCATCATCATGTGTTCCAGCTCCTCCCAGCCACAGCAGCATCATCATGTGTTCCAGCTCCTCCCAACCACAGCAGCATCATCATGTGTTCCAGCTCCTCCCAGCAGCAGCATCATCATGTGTTCCAGCTCCTTCCAGCAGCAGCATCATCATGTGTTCCAGCTCCTCCCAGCCACAGCAGCATCATCATGTGTTCCAGCTCCTCCCAACCACAGCAGCATCATCATGTGTTCCAGCTCCTCCCAACCACAGCAGCATCATCATGTGTTCCAGCTCCTCCCAACCACAGCAGCATCATCATGTGTTCCAGCTCCTCCCAACCACAGCAGCATCATCATGTGTTCCAGCTCCTCCCAGCAGCAGCATCATCATGTGTTCCAGCTCC
>NW_026289531.1:2500-15000 GCF_023373465.1 Oncorhynchus keta | reverse complement strand
CCTACTGCTCTCCCTGTCACTACACGTCAATATGACATGGGTCAGGAGTGTGTGTGTGTCTGTGTGTGTGTGTGTGAGTGTGTGTGTGTGTGTGTGTGTGTGTGTGTGTGTGTGTGTGTGTGTGTGTGTGTGTGTGTGTGTGTGTGTGTGTGTGTGTGTGTGTGTGTCTTGATTAAATCGTTACAGGAATGCATAATAATTCCATTGGGCAAAACAACTTCAAGGCTGCTGTGACTCGTTTAGCGAGACAACAAGCAGAGAAATTGGATGATTGATGCTTGTTCGAGTCCTGCCCTCTGGTGAGTGTTGTAATTTAGGAGGAGAAGAGATAGTGTATCCACAGTAACTAACACAATAACCCTAACCCTCTGGTGAGAGAAGAGATAGTGTATCCATGGTAACTAACACTAACCTTAACCCTCTGGTGAGAAGAGATAGTGTATCCACAGTAACTAAAACACTAACCCTAACGCTCTGGTGAGAAGAGATAGTGTATCCATGGTAACTAACACTAACCCTAACCCTCTGGTGAGAAGAGATAGTGTATCCATGGTAACTAACACTAACCCTAAACCTCTGGTGAGAAGAGATAGTGTATCCATGGTAACTAACACACTAACCCTAACCCTCTGGTGAGAAGAGATAGTGTATCCATGGTAACTAACACTAACCCTAACCCTCTGGTGAGAAGAGATAGTGTATCCATGGTAACTAACACTAACCCTAAACCTCTGGTGAGAAGAGATAGTGTATCCACAGTAACTAACACTAACCCTAACCCTCTGGTGAGAAGAGATAGTGTATCCATGGTAACTAACACTAACCCTAACCCTCTGGTGAGAAGAGATAGTGTATCCACGGAAACTAACACACTAACCCTAACCCTCTGGTGAGAAGAGATAGTGTATCCACGGTAACTGACAGAACAGGAGAATGAGATTCCAGTCTAGATCACAGTAACAGGAGGATTATATTCCAGTCTGGGTCACAGTAACAGGAGGATTATATTCCAGTCTGGGTCACAGTAACAGGAGGATTATATTCCAGTCTGAGTCACAGTAACAGGAGGATTATATTCCAGTCTGGGTCACAGTAACAGGAGGATTATATTCCAGTCTGGGTCACAGTAACAGGAGGATTATATTCCAGTCTGGGTCACAGTAACAGGAGGATTATATTCCAGTCTGAGTCACAGTAACAGGAGTGATTATATTCCAGTCTGGGTCACAGTAACAGGAGGATTATATTCCAGTCTGGTCACAGTAACAGGAGGATTATATTCCAGTCTGGGATCACAGTAACAGGAGGATTATATTCCAGTTCGGGTCACAGTAACAGTAACAGTAGGGATTATATTCCAGTCTGGGTCACAGTAACAGGAGTGATTATATTCCAGTCTGGGTCACAGTAACAGGAGGATTATATTCCAGTCTGGGTCACAGTAACAGGAGGATTATATTCCGGTCTGGGTCACAGTAACAGAGGATTATATTCCAGTCTGGGTCACAGTAACAGGAGGATTATATTCCAGTCTGGGTCACAGTAACAGGAGGATTATATTCCAGTCTGGGTCACAGTAACAGGAGGATTATATTCCAGTCTGGGTCACAGTAACAGGAGGATTATATTCAGTCTGGGTCACAGTAACAGGGATTATATTCCAGTCTGGGTCACAGTAACAGGAGGATTATATTCCAGTCTGGGTCACAGTAACAGGAGGATTATATTCCAGTCTGGGTCACAGTAACAGGAGGATTATATTCCAGTCTGGGTCACAGTAACAGTAACAGGAGGATTATATTCCAGTCTGGGTCACAGTAACAGGAGGATTATATTCCAGTCTGGGTCACAGTAACAGGAGGATTATATTCCAGTCTGGGTCACAGTAACAGGAGGATTATATTCCAGTCTGGGTCACAGTAACAGGAGGATTATATTCCAGTCTGGGTCACAGTAACAGGAGGATTATATTCCAGTCTGGGTCACAGTAACAGGAGGATTATATTCCAGTCTGGGTCACAGTAACAGGAGGATTATATTCCAGTCTGGGTCACAGTAACAGGAGGATTATATTCCAGTCTGGGTCACAGTAACAGGAGGATTATATTCCAGTCTGGGTCACAGTAACAGGAGGATTATATTCCAGTCTGGGTCACAGTAACAGGAGGATTATATTCCAGTCTGGGTCACAGTAACAGGAGGATTATATTCCAGTCTGGGTCACAGTAACAGGAGGATTATATTCCAGTCTGGGTCACAGTAACAGGGGGATTATATTCCAGTCTGGGTCACAGTAACAGGAGGATTATATTCCAGTCTGGGTCACAGTAACAGGAGGATTATATTCCAGTCTGGGTCACAGTAACAGGAGGATTATATTCCAGTCTGGGTCACAGTAACAGGAGGATTATATTCCAGTCTGGGTCACAGTAACAGGAGGATTATATTCCAGTCTGGGTCACAGTAACAGGAGGATTATATTCCAGTCTGGGTCACAGTAGAACAGGAGTGATTATATTCCAGTCTGGGTCATCCACAGGAGGATTATATTCCAGTCTGCTTCACACACATTAGGCTGTACACACATCCAGGACCTACACACACACACACACACACACACACACACACACACACACACACACACACACACACACACACACACACACACACACACACACACACACACACACACACACACACACACACACACACACACACACACACACACACACACACACACACACACACACACACCCCAGAGATGCCCAGAGTGTGCTTGAGGACTCCATGCAACAATACCCAGTCATTTCTAACACCTTTCATTAATACCTCCACCCTGGCATTGATTGTCATGTCTCGGCTGTCCTCTGTCATTTTTTACATTTATTTTTTAAATATATATATATATTTTTTTACATATGTCCCAAATTACACCCTAATCCCTATTTAGTACACTACTTATGTCGAAAGCCTCCTTGGGCCCAAATGGGATCTGGTCAATGGTCGTGCACTAAACAGGGAAGGAGGTTCCATTTGGGACGGAGAGGGTTCCAGGAGTCCCACAGGACAACTCAGAAGAATGACAGCTGAGGGCTGGGTTAGTGTCGGGATAACTACTTATTCACACAGAATCTGATTAGCCTGTCAATCGCCAACGGGTCTCCATGTCAAAACTGGAATTCTTGGCATTTCTGGAAGTATGTAGATTTTAATTAGAAATGACAAATGGTCATTTTTTTCAGTTGCGAAATCTGTTCTAAAATTAGATGTAATTCGTATTACGTGATGATAGATTCATGCTAAAATATTTCTCCATACTAGGAACAAAAACAAATATCTGGTCTAGTGCTGTGGGGTGTTATGGGATATGGAGTCTTAGTGAGAGTCTAGTGCTGTGGGGTGTTATGGGATATGGAGTCTTAGTGAGAGTCTAGTGCTGTGGGGTGTTATGGGATATGGAGTCCAAGTGAGAGTCTAGTGCTGTAGGGTGTTAGTATGGAGTCCTAGTGAGAGTCTAGTGCTGGGGGTGTTATGGGATATGGAGTCAAAGTGAGAGTCTAGTGCTGTGGGGTGTTATGGGATATGGAGTCCTAGTGAGAGTCTAGTGCTGTGGGGTGTTATGGGATATGGAGTCAAAGTGAGAGTCTAGTGCTGTGGGGTGTTATGGGATATGGAGTCCTAGTGAGAGTCTAGTGCTGTGGGGTGTTATGGGATATGGAGTCCAAGTGAGAGTCTAGTGCTGTGGGTGTTATGGGATATGGAGTCCTAGTGAGAGTCTAGTGCTGTGGGGTGTTATGGGATATGGAGTCCAAGTGAGAGTCTAGTGCTGTAGGGTGTTATGGGATATGGAGTCCTAGTGAGAGTCTAGTGCTGTGGGGTGTTATGGGATATGGAGTCCTAGTGAGAGTCTAGTGCTGTGGGGTGTTATGGGATATGGAGTCCTCGTGAGAGTCTAGTGCTGTGGGGTGTTATGGGATATGGAGTCCTAGTGAGAGTCTAGTGCTGTGGAGTGTTATGGGATATAGTCCTAGTGAGTCTAGTGCTGTGGGGTGTTAGGGATATGAGTTCTAGTGAGAGTCTAGTGCTGTGGGGTGTTATGGGATATGGAGTCCTAGTGAGAGTCTAGTGCTGTGGGGTGTTATGGGATATGGAGTCAAAGTGAGAGTCTAGTGCTGTGGGGTGTTATGGGATATGGAGTCCTAGTGAGAGTCTAGTGCTGTGGGGTGTTATGGGATATGGAGTCCTAGTGAGAGTCTAGTGCTGTGGGTGTTATGGGATATGGAGTCCTAGTGAGAGTCTAGTGCTGTGGGGTGTTATGGGATATGGAGTCCTAGTGAGAGTCTAGTGCTGTGGGGTGTTATGGGATATGGAGTCCTAGTGAGAGTCTAGTGCTGTGGGGTGTTATGGGATATGGAGTCAAAGTGAGAGTCTAGTGCTGTGGGGTGTTATGGGATATGGAGTCTTAGTGAGAGTCTAGTGCTGTGGGGTGTTATGGGATATGGAGTCTTAGTGAGAGTCTAGTGCTGTGGGGTGTTATGGGATATGGAGTCCTAGTGAGAGTCTAGTGCTGTGGGGTGTTATGGGATATGGAGTCCTAGTGAGAGTCTAGTGCTGTGGGGTGTTATGGGATATGAAAAACACGCCTGGTCAATTACACATGAGGTCAGAAATCAATCAATTGTTTTTCTTAGAGGGGCTGTCTCCTCTGTGTTGTCGCGTAACCTACATCTCAGTCTTAAAGGGGCTGTCTCCTCTGTGTTGTCCCATAACCTACATCTCAGTCTTAAAGGGGCTGTCTTCTCTGTGTTGTCCCATAACCTACATCTCAGTCTTAAAGGGGCTGTCTCCTCTGTGTTGTCCCATAACCTACATCTCAGTCTTAAAGGGGCTGTCTCCTCTGTGTTGTCCCATAACCTACATCTCAGTCTTAAAGGGGCTGTCTCCTCTGTGTTGTCCCATAACCTACATCTCAGTCTTAAAGGGGCTGTCTCCTCTGTGTTGTCCCATAACCTACATCTCAGTCTTAAAGGGGCTGTCTCCTCTGTGTTGTCCCATAACCTACATCTCAGTCTTAAAGGGGCTGTCTCCTCTGTGTTGTCCCGTAACCTACATCCCTACATCTCAGTCTTAAAGGGGCTGTCTCCTCTGTGTTGTCCTGTAACCTACATCTCAGTCTTAAAGGGGCTGTCTCCTCTGTGTTGTCTCATAACCTACATCTCAGTCTTAAAGGGGCTGTCTCCTTTGTGTTGTCCCAACCTACATCCCTACATCTCAGTCTTAAAGGGGCTGTCTCCTCTGTGTTGTCCCGTAACCTACATCTCAGTCTTAAAGGGGCTGTCTCCTCTGTGTTGTCCCGTAACCTTAGTCTTAAAGGGGCTGTCTCCTCTGTGTTGTCCCATAACCTACATCTCAGTCTTAAAGGGGCTGTCTTCTCTGTGTTGTCCCATAACCTCCTCCCTACATCTCAGTCTTAAAGGGGCTGTCTCCTCTGTGTTGTCCCATAACCTACATCTCAGTCTTAAAGGGCTGTCTCCTCTGTGTTGTCCCATAACCTACATCTCAGTCTTAAAGGGGCTGTCTCCTCTGTGTTGTCCATAACCTACATCTCAGTCTTAAAGGGGCTGTCTCCTCTGTGTTGTCCCATAACCATCTCAGTCTTAAAGGGGCTGTCTCCTCTGTGTTGTCCCATAACCTACATCTCAGTCTTAGAGGGGCTGTCTCCTCTGTGTTGTCCCATAACCTACATCTCTACATCTCAGTCTTAAAGGGGCTGTCTCCTCTGTGTTGTCCCGTAACCTACATCTCAGTCTTAAAGGGGCTGTCTCCTCTGTGTTGTCCATAACCTACATCTCAGTCTTAAAGGGGCTGTCTCCTCTGTGTTGTCCCATAACCTACATCTCAGTCTTAGAGGGGCTGTCTCCTCTGTGTTGTCCCATAACCTACATCTCAGTCTTAAAGGGGCTGTCTCCTCTGTGTTGTCCCATAACCTACATCTCAGTCTTAAAGGGGCTGTCTCCTCTGTGTTGTCCCATAACCTACATCTCAGTCTTAAAGGGGCTGTCTCCTCTGTGTTGTGTCACCAACATCTCAGTCTTAAAGGGGCTGTCTCCTCTGTGTTGTCCCATAACCTCAGTCTTAAAGGGGCTGTCTCCTCTGTGTTGTCCCATAACCTACATCTCAGTCTTAAAGGGGCTGTCTCCTCTGTGTTGTCCCATAACCAACATCTCAGTCTTAAAGGGGCTGTCTCCTCTGTGTTGTCCCATAACCAACATCTCAGTCTTAAAGGGGCTGTCTTCTCTGTGTTGTCCATAACCTACATCTCAGTCTTAAAGGGGCTGTCTCCTCTGTGTTGTCAATAACCTACATCTCAGTCTTAAAGGGGCTGTCTCCTCTGTGTTGTCCCATAACCTACATCTCAGTCTTAAAGGGGCTGTCTCCTCTGTGTTGTCCCATAACCTACATCTCAGTCTTAAAGGGGCTGTCTTCTCTGTGTTGTCCCATAACCTACATCTCAGTCTTAAAGGGGCTGTCTCCTCCTACTCTCCTGTAACCTACACCATCTACCCATACCCATACCATCTTCCATCACCATCTACCATACCCTACACCATCTACCATACCCTACACCATCTACCATACCCTACACCACCTACTACCCTACACCATACCATACCCTAAACCACCTACCCTACACCATCTACCATACCCTACTCCACCTACCATACCCTACACCATCTACCATACCCTACACCATCTACCATACCTCTACCCTACCCATACCCTACACCATCTACCATACCCTACACCACCAACCATACCTCTTTATAGACCATCTACTATACCCAACTCCTCTGGTGTACTGTCCCATCTACCATACCCTACACCATGTACACCATCACTACACCACCTACCATACCCTACTCCAACCATATCCTACTGTCTACCCTGTGTCATCTACCATACCCTACACCACCTACCATACCCTACACCTCTACCATACCCTAACCACCTACCATACCAGCACCATCTACCATACCCTACACCACTCTACCCTACACCATGTCCATACCCTAAACCTACCATACGCTACACCATCTACCTACCTAAACCACATACCTACACCATCTACCATCACTACACCACCACCATACCCTACTCCATCTACCCTACTCTCCTCTAACCTACTCCATACCATCTAATACCTCTCCTCTTTATAGACCAGCACCACCTCTCCTCACCTGGTTCTGTACACCCTGTAGTCTCTAGACTAGCACCACCTACACCATACTGTTCTGTACCACTAGACCACAGCCACCTCTACCTACCTGGCTCTGTCTCTACACCACCTAGCCACTCCTACCTCTCTGGGTCACTAGACCAGCAGTCCTCTCTGTCTCCCTGTAGTCACTACCCTAGCACCACCTCTCCTCTCTGGTTCTGTCAACCTAGTCTCTGTCTAGCCACCTCTCCTAAACTCCCTGTACCTAGACTACACCATCTACCATACCTGGTTCTGTCCTCTGTCTCCTGTAGTCCCTAGCAGCCACCTCTACCCCTGGTACTGTCCCTGTCTCCCTGTAGTCACTAGACCACAGCCACCTACCTACTCCTGTCCCACTGTCTCCCTGTACCCTAGACCATCTACCACCCCTCACCATCTGGTCTACCCATCCCTGGCCATCTACCATACCTGGCTCTACTCCCTGTAGTCACTAGACCAGCACCATACTCCTCTCTGGTTCTGTCACCATCTGTCTACCCTGTACACTAGACCACAGCCACCTCTCCTCCTGGCTCTGTCTCCCTCTAGTCACTAGACCAGCATCTCTCCTCTCTGGTTCTGTCCCTACTCCATCTAGTCATACCCAGCAGCCACCTACCTCTCTGGCTCTGTCTCCCTACACTAGACCATCTACCATCTGTCCCTCTGTCTCCCACACTAGACCAGCACCACCTCTCCCCTACACCATCTACCATAACCCTCCCCTCCTGGCTCTGTCTCCCTGTAGTCTCTAGACCAGCAGTCTCACTCTCTGGCACTGTCTCCTAGAAACAAGCAGCCATCCTCTCTGGCTCTGTCTCCCTGTAGTCCTAAACCAGCCACCTACTCTCCCTGGCTACTGTCTCCCTGTAGTCTCTAGACCAGCAGCCACCTCTCCTCACCTCTACTCTACCCTGTAGTCTCTAGACCTACCACCTACTCCTCTCTACTGTATCCTACTGTCTACCGTAGTCACTACACCATCTACCACCCCTACACCTCTCTGGTTCTATCATACTCACCTACCTGGCACGTCTCCCTGGTCACTAAACCTAGCAGCCACCTCTCCTCCCTGGCCCTGTCTCCCTGTAGTCTCTGGACCAGCAGCCACCTCTCCTCTCTGGCTCTGTCTCTCTGTCTCCCTGTAGTCACTAGACCAGCAGCCACCTCTCCTCTCTGGCTCTGTCCCTCTGTCTCCCTGTAGTCACTAGACCAGCAGCCACCTCTCCTCTGGCTCTGTCTCCTGTAGTCACTAGACCAGCAGCCACCTCTCTCTCCTGGCTTTGTCTCCCTGTAGTCACTAGACCAGCAGCCACCTCTCCTCTCTGGCTCTGTCTCCCTGTAGTTACTAGATCAGCAGCCACCTCTCCTCCCCGGCTCTGTCTCCCTGTAGTCACTAGACCAGCAGCCACCTCTCCTCTCTGGCTCTGTCTCCCTGTAGTCACTAGACCAGCAGCCACCTCTCCTCTCTGGCTCTGTCTCCCTGTAGTCACTAGACCAGCAGCCACCTCTCCTCTCTGGCTCTGTCCCTCTGTCTCCCTGTAGTCACTAGACCAGCAGCCACCTCTCCTCCCTGGCTCTGTCTCCCTGTAGTCACTAGACCAGCAGCCACCTCTCCTCCCTGGCTCTGTCTCCCTGTAGTCTCTAGACCAGCAGCCACCTCTCCTCTCTGGCTCTGTCCCCTGTAGTCACTAGACCAGCAGCCACCTCTCCTCCCTGGCTCTGTCTCCCTGTAGTCACTAGACCAGCAGCCACCTCTCCTCTCTGGCTCTGTCCCCTGTAGTCTCTAGACCAGCAGCCACCTCTCCTCTCTGGCTCTGTCTCCCCGTAGTCACTAAACAAGCAGCCACCTCTCCTCCCTGGCTCTGTCTCCCTGTAGTCACTAGACCAGCAGCCACCTCTCCTCCCTGGCTCTGTCTCCCTGTAGTCACTAGACCAGCAGCCACCTCTCCTCTCTGGCTCTGTCTCCCTGTAGTCACTAGACCAGCAGCCACCTCTCCTCTCTGGCTCTGTCTCCCTGTAGTCACTAGACCAGCAGCCACCTCTCCTCTCTGGTTCTGTCTCTCTGTCTCCCTGTAGTCACTAGACCAGCAGCCACCTCTCCTCCCTGGCTCTGTCTCCCTGTAGTCACTAAACAGCAGCCACCTCTCCTCCCTGGCTCTGTCTCCCTGTAGTCACTAGACCAGCAGCCACCTCTCCTCTCTGGCTCTGTCTCCCTGTAGTCACTAGACCAGCAGCCACCTCCCTCTCTGGTTCTGTCTCCCTGTGAAGTCACTAGACTAGCAGCCACCTCTCCTCCTGGTTCTGTCCCCTGTAGTCTCTAGACCAGCAGCCACCTCTCCTCTCTGGTTCTCTGTCTCCTGTAGTCTCTAGACCAGCAGCCACCTCTCCTCTCTGGTTCTGTCCTCTGTCCCCTGTAGTCACTGAGACCAGCAGCCACCTCTCCTCTCTGGCTCTGTCTCTCTGTCTCCCTGTAGTCTCTAGACCAGCAGCCACCTCTCCTCCCTGGTTCTGTCCCTCTGTCTCCCTGTAGTCACTAGACCAGCAGCCACCTCTCCTCCCTGGTTCTGTTGTCTCCCTGTAGTCACTAGACCAGCAGCCACCTCTCCTCTCTGGCTCTGTCCCTCTGTCTCCCTGTAGTCACTAGACCAGCAGCCACCTCTCCTTGCTCTGGCACTAGACTTCAGCAGCCACCTCTCCTCAATCTGGCTCTGTCCCCTGTAGTCACTAGACCAGCAGCCACCCCTCCTCCCTGGCTCTGTCGCTCCCCCAGTCACTAGACCAGCAGCCATCTCTCCTGGTCTGGCTCTGCCCCCTGTAGTCACTAGACCAGCAGCCACCTCTCCTCTCTGGCTCTGTCTCCCTGTAGGTCACTAGACCAGCAGCCACCTGGCTCCTCTCTGGTCTGTCTGTCTCCCTGTAGTCACTAGACCAGCAGCCACCTCTCCTCTCTTCTGCTCTGTCTCCTCTGTAGTCTATAGTTAGACCAGCAGCCACCTCTCCTCTGGTCTGTCCCCCTGTAGTCACTAGACCAGCAGCCACCTCTCCTCCCTGGTTCTCTGTCTCCCTGTAGTCACTAGACCAGCAGCCACCTCTCCTCTCTGGTCTGTCCCTGTAGTCTACTAGACCAGCAGCCACCTCCTCCTCCTGGTCACCTCTGTCCTCTGGCTCTCCCCCTGGTCACTAGACCAGCAGCCACCTCTCCTCTCTGGCTCTGTCTCCCTGTAGTCACTAGACCAGCAGCCACCTCTCCTCTCTGGTCTGTCCTCTGGTCTGGTCTGTAGTCACTAGACCAGCAGCCACCTCTCCTCTGGTCTGGTAGTCTGACCAGCCACCTCTGGTCTGTCTGTCCCCATTAGTCACTAAACCAGCAGCCACCTCTCCTCCCTGGCTCTGTCTCCCTGGTCTGTCTATATAGACCAGCAGCCACCTCCTCTCTGGCTCTGTCTCCCTGTAGTCTCTGGACCAGCAGCCACCTCATTGGTAACATAATGGTCTGTCTGGTCTGGTCTGGTCTATATAGATCAGGAGTCACTAACAGCAGCCACCTCTCCTCTCTGGTCTGTCTCCGGTCTGGTCTATATAGACCAGCAGCCACCTCCCTCTCTGGTCTGTCTCCTGGTAGTCACTAGACCAGCAGCCACCTCTCCTCCCTGGTTCTGTCCCCTCTGGTCTGGTCTGGCACACCAGCAGCCCACCTCTCCTGGTCTGGTTCTGGTCTGGTCTGGTCCACTAGAGGAGGTATCACCAGTGGTCTGGTCTGGTCTGGTCTGGTCTGGTCTGTCTGGTCTGGTCTGTCTGGTCTGGTCTATATAGAGGAGAGCCACCTCATTGGTAACTAATGGTCTGGTCTGGTCCCAACAGTGGTCTGGTCTGGTCTATTCCTGGTCTACATAGTGGAGGTATCAACAGTGGTCTGGTCTGGTCTTTTAGACCAGGGCTGGTCTGGTCTGGTCTGGTAGGTGCACTATACAGGGAATAGAGTTCCATTAGGGATCCAGTGGTCTGACTGGTCTGGTCTGGTTATATATCAGATTTGGACATCATCAGTGGTCTGGTCTGGTCTGGTCTGGTCTTTGTTTTCATTCTGAATTATTCAGTGGCAGACTATATCAGTGGTCCTGGTCTGGTCTGATATAGAGGAGAGGTATCAACAGTGGTCTGGTCTGGTCTGGTCTGTCTGGTCTGGTCTATATAGGAGAGAGGTATCAACAGTGGTCCCCTATCCCCAGTGGTCTGGTCTGGGCTGGTCTGGTCTGGTCTGGTCTGGTCTGGTCTGGTCTATATGGTCCAGGGGTCTGGTCTATATAGAGGAGAGGTATCAACAGTGGTCAGTGGTCTCTATAGAGGAGGTCTGGTCTGGTCTGGTCTGGTCTGGTCTGGTCTATTCTGGTCTGGTCTGGTCTGAGGAGGGAGAGAGTATCAACAGTGGTCTGGTCTGGGAGAGGTCAACAGTGGTCTGGTCTGGGCCTCCCTGGTCTGGTCTGGTCTGGAGAGAGTTATCATGTGTGGTCTGGTCTGGTCTGGTCTGGTCTGGTCTGGTCTATATAGAGGAGAGGTATCAACAGTGGTCTGGTCTGGTCTGGTCTGGTCTGGTCTATCAACAGTGGTCTCTGGTCTGGTCTGGTCTGGTCTGGTCTATAGAGGAGAGTTATCAACAGGGTAGGGGTAGGTAGCAACACACCTGCCACTCTGATCCACAACACTGAAGCCCCCAGGGCTTCTCTCTTCATTATGAGTGGCAGTCACATTAGTTATGTATTTGATGACCAACCGTCCTCCTCAGATCGACTCAGCCTCCACCACACTGAGAGAGAGAGAGAGAGGGGAGAGGCAGGTAGGGATAGAGGAGAGAGAGGGAGAGAGAGAGAGAGAGAGAGAGAGGAGAGACGGAGAGAGAGACAGAGATGGAGAGAGAGATGGAGAGAGAGAGACAGACAGAGAGGGGAGAGGCCGGTAGGGATAGAGGGAGAGAGGGAGAGAGAGAGATAGATAGAGAGACGGAGAGATGAGAGACGGAGAGAGACGGAGAGGAGAGTGGGAGGGGAGAGAGAGAGAGAAGAGAAGCGAGAGAGAGAGAGAAGAGAGAGAGAGAGGGGAAGAAGAGAGGAAAGACAGAGAGAGAGAGAGAGAGAGAGGGGAAGAGAGAGAGGAAGAGGGAGAGAGAGAGAAGAGAGAGAGAGGAAGAGAGAGAGAGAGAAGAGAGAGAGAGAGAAGAAGAGGGAAGAGGAGAGAGAGA
>NW_026289530.1:0-82144 GCF_023373465.1 Oncorhynchus keta | reverse complement strand
TGTGTTGTTGTTTGAGTCGCACTGCTTTGCTTTATCTTGGCCAGGTCGCAGTTGTAAATGAGAACTTGTTCTCAACTGGTTCTACCTGGTTAAATCATTTACATTTACATTTAAGTCATTTAGCAGACGCTCTTATCCAGAGCGACTTACAAATTGGTGCATTCACCTTATGACATCCAGTGGAACAGCCACTTTACAATAGTGCATCTAAATCTTTTAAGGGGGGGGGGGGTGAGAAGGATTACTTTATCCTATCCTAGGTATTCCTTAAAGAGGTGGGGTTTCAGGTGTCTCCGGAAGGTGGTGATTGACTCCGCTGTCCTGGCGTCGTGAGGGAGTTTGTTCCACCATTGGGGGCCAGAGCAGCGAACAGTTTTGACTGGGCTGAGCGGGAACTGTACTTCCTCAGTGGTAGGGAGGCGAGCAGGCCAGAGGTGGATGAACGCAGTGCCCTTGTTTGGGTGTAGGGCCTGATCAGAGCCTGGAGGTACTGAGGTGCCGTTCCCCTCACAGCTCCGTAGGCAAGCACCATGGTCTTGTAGCGGATGCGAGCTTCAACTGGAAGCCAGTGGAGAGCGGAGTGGACGTGAGAGAACTTGGGAAGGTTGAACACCAGACGGGCTGCGGCGTTCTGGATGAGTTGTAGGGGTTTAATGGCACAGGCAGGGAGCCCAGCCAACAGCGGTTGCAGTAATCCAGACGGGAGATGACAAGTGCCTGGATTAGGACCTGCGCCGCTTCCTGTGTGAGGCAGGGTCGTACTCTGCGGATGTTGTAGAGCATGAACCTACAGGAACGGGCCACCGCCTTGATGTTAGTTGAGAACGACAGGGTGTTGTCCAGGATCACGCCAAGGTTCTTAGCGCTCTGGGAGGAGGACACAATGGAGTTGTCAACCGTGATGGCGAGATCATGGAACGGGCAGTCCTTCCCCGGCAGTCCTTCCTCGCCACCTGGTCATCAGAAGGGGGAAAGGAGAAGAGTAATTGTGTGTCGTCTGCATAGCAATGATAGGAGAGACCATGTGAGGTTATGACAGAGCCAAGTGACTTGGTGTATAGCGAGAATAAGAGAGGGCCTAGAACAGAGCCCTGGGGGACACCAGTGGTGAGAGCGCGTGGTGAGGAGACAGATTCTCGCCACGCCACCTGGTTGGAGCGACCTGTCAGGTAGGACGCAATCCAAGCGTGGGCCGCGCCGGAGATGCCCAACTCGGGGAGAGGGTGGAGAGGAGGATCTGATGGTTCACAGTATCGAAGGCAGCCGATAGGTCTAGAAGGATGAGAGCAGAGGAGAGAGAGTTAGCTTTAGCAGTGCGGAGCGCCTCCGTGATACAGAGAAGAGCAGTCTCAGTTGAATGACTAGTCTTGAAACCGGACTGATTTGGATCAAGAAGGTCATTCTGAGAGAGATAGCGGGAGAGCTGGCCAAGGACGGCACGTTCAAGAGTTTTGGAGAGAAAAGAAAGAAGGGATACTGGTCTGTAGTTGTTGACATCGGAGGGATCGAGTGTAGGTTTTTTCAGAAGGGGTGCAACTCTCGCTCTCTTGAAGACGGAAGGGACGTAGCCAGCGGTCAGGGATGAGTTGATGAGCGAGGTGAGGTAAGGTAGAAGGTCTCCGGAAATGGTCTGGAGAAGAGAGGAGGGGATAGGGTCAAGCGGGCAGGTTGTTGGGCGGCCGGCCGTCACAAGACGCGAGATTTCATCTGGAGAGAGAGGGGAGAAAGAGGTCAGAGCACAGGGTAGGGCAGTGTGAGCAGAACCAGCAGTGTCGTTTGACTTAGCAAACGAGGATCGGATGTCGTCGACCTTCTTTTCAAAATGGTTGACGAAGTCATCTGCAGAGAGGGAGGGGGGGGGGGGGATTCAGGAGGGAGGAGAAGGTGGCAAAGAGCTTCCTAGGGTTAGAGGCAGATGCTTGGAATTTAGAGTGGTAGAAAGTGGCTTTAGCATTAGAGACAGAGGAGGAAAATGTAGAGAGGAGGGGGTGAAAGGATGCCAGGTCCGCAGGGAGGCGAGTTTTCCTCCATTTCCGCTCGGCTGCCCGGAGCCCTGTTCTGTGAGCTCGCAATGAGTCGTCGAGCCACGGAGCGGGAGGGGAGGACCGAGCCGGCCTGGAGGATAGGGGACATAGAGAGTCAAAGGATGCAGAAAGGGAGGAGAGGAGGGTTGAGGAGGCAGAATCAGGAGATAGGTTGGAGAAGGTTTGAGCAGAGGGAAGAGATGATAGGATGGAAGAGGAGAGAGTAGCGGGGGAGAGAGAGCGAAGGTTGGGACGGCGCGATACCATCCGAGTAGGGGCAGTGTGGGAAGTGTTGGATGAGAGCGAGAGGGAAAAGGATACAAGGTAGTGGTCGGAGACTTGGAGGGGAGTTGCAATGAGGTTAGTGGAAGAACAGCATCTAGTAAAGATGAGGTCGAGCGTATTGCCTGCCTTGTGAGTAGGGGGGGGAAGGTGAGAGGGTGAGGAGAGGAGTGGAAAGAAGGAGGCAGAGAGGAATGAGTAAATAACGGTGAAATAAAATTGTAAAAATAAAAACTCCCAAGAGATGTGGAGAACATGTTATTTTCTTTAGTCATTTTGTTCTGCCACATCTTGGTGATCATAGACTGTTTTTAAGGGCTCAAGGCCCTAGTGTGTGTGTCCCCAACGTCCCCTTGGCCCTGAGTTGCAGCTGAGTTCATATCCCAACAGTCTTTGGGACTACAACAAGCCATTGGAAGTGGGAGGAGTCTGTAGTTGAGATGGTCAACATTGGAAGTGGGAGGAGTCTGTAGTTGAGATGATCAACATTGGAAGTGGGAGGAGTCTGTAGTTGAGATGGTCAACATTGAAAGTGGGAGGAGTCTGTAGTTGAGATGGTCAACATTGGAAGTGGGAGGAGTCTGTAGTTGAGATGATCAACATTGGAAGTGGGAGGAGTCTGTAGTTGTGATGATCAACATTGGAAGTGGGAGGAGCTGGTAAACATATTTCTGTAAATTTATTCTACACCAACTCGCCCTACTGTCCCGAGTACTTAGTTTACACACAACGTACCACTGCTATATGCAGACAAACTGATCCTCATTACACCAACTCGCCCTCTACTGTCCCGAGTACTTAGTTTACACACAACGTACCACTGCTATATGCAGACAAACTGATCCTCATTACACCAACTCGCCCTCTACTGTCCCGAGTACTTAGTTTACACACAACGTACCACTGCTATATGCAGACAAACTGATCCTCATTACACCAACTCGCCCTTTTTCCTCCAAACATAACAATGGTCATTATGGCCAAACAGTTCTATTTTTGTTTCATCAGACCAGACGACATTTCTCCAAAAAGTACGATCTTTGTCCCCATGTGCAGTTGCAAACCGCAGTCTGGCTTTTTTAATGGAGGTTTTGGAGCCGTGGCTTCTTCCTTGCTGAGTGGCCTTTCAGGTTATGTCGATATAGGACTCGTTTTACTGTGGATATAGATACTTCTGTACCCGTTCATCAGACCTGTAGAACAGGAAGTGCTTAACGAGGAGATGAAAGCTTCAAGGTAACACAGCTGGCAGTCGTTTAGGTGGGCCAACACAACCCAGGTGTCCTACAACAGCGGCAGTCTGGGTTTTGTGTGTAGACCCATGTAAGAGGATATATATGCAAACAGAATCCTGACTTCAAGTCTGCAGGAACTGTGTGGAAGGACTGTTTTACTCTCAAGTCTGTAGGATGCAGAGACATTCAAAGAAATATCTAGTCTCTCTCTCTCTCTCTCTCTCTCTCTCTCTCTCTCTCTCTCTCTCTCTCTCTCTCTCTCTCTCTCTCTCTCTCTCTCTCTCTCTCTCTCTCTCTCTCTCTCTCTCTCTCTCTCTCTCTCTCTCTCTCTCTCTCTCTCAGAAAGAAATATCTAGGCTATGTCATCTGTTTGCATACAGATCTTCTTACATGGGTCTGCCTACAGACTGTACACTACAGACTGTACACTACAGACTGCCGTTGTTGTAGGACACCTGTGTTGGTTGGCCCACCGAAACGACTGCCAGCTGTGTTACCTTGAAGCTTTCATCTCCTCTTTAAAGCACTTCCTGTTCCACAGGAAATGGTTGTCAGCTGACCAACAAAGACTTTACTGCACACTCCCGCAGCCACTTGTTTTGATACGAGCAGACCCAATAAAATGTCGGTTTCCCCTCCCTTTGGTGGAGGGAGGGCTCTTTCTTTCCGTGGTCTCTGTGGACTGCAGAGTGGAGGGAGGTCTCTTTCTTTCTTTCCGTGGTCTCTGTGGACTGCAGAGTGGAGGGAGGCCTCTCTCTTTCTTTCCGTGGTCTCTGTGGACTGCAGAGTGGAGGGAGGCCTCTCTCTTTCTTTCCGTGGTCTCTGTGGACTGCAGAGTGGAGGGAGGCCTCTCTCTTTCTTTCCGTGGTCTCTGTGGACTGCAGAGTGGAGGGAGGCCTCTCTCTTTCTTTCCGTGGTCTCTGTGGACTGCAGAGTGGAGGGAGGGCTCTCTCTTTCTTTCCGTGGTCTCTGGACTGCAGAGTGGAGGGAGGCCTCTCTCTTTCTTTCCGTGGTCTCTGTGGACTGCAGAGTGGAGGGAGGCCTCTCTCTTTCTTTCCGTGGTCTCTGTGGACTGCAGAGTGGAGGGAGGCCTCTCTCTTTCTTTCCGTGGTCTCTGTGGACTGCAGAGTGGAGGGAGGCCTCTCTCTTTCTTTCCGTGGTCTCTGTGGACTGCAGAGTGGAGGGAGGCCTCTCTCTTTCTTTCCGTGGTCTCTGTGGACTGCAGAGTGGAGGGAGGCCTCTCTTTCTTTCCGTGGTCTCTGTGGACTGCAGAGTGGAGGGAGGCCTCTCTCTTTCTTTCCGTGGTCTCTGTGGACTGCAGAGTGGAGGGAGGCCTCTCTCTTTCTTTCCGTGGTCTCTGTGGACTGCAGAGTGGAGGGAGGCCTCTCTCTTTCTTTCCATGGTCTCTGTGGACTGCAGAGTGGAGGGAGGCCTCTCTCTTTCTTTCCGTGGACTGCAGAGTGGAGGGAGGCCTCTCTCTTTCTTTCCGACACACACCAACCCACAGACCTCTACCCCAGGGACACATCACCCCTAAAACAGACCTCTACCCCAGGGACACATCACCCCTAAAACAGACCTCTACCCCAGGGACTAATCTGGAGGCTCTAATCTGGAACAGCATTGTCCATGGGGTTCTAATCTGGAACAGCGTTGTCCAGGGGGTTCTAATCTGGAACAGCGTTGTCCAGGGGGTTCTAATCTGGAGTCTCTAATCTGGAACAGTGTTGTCCAGGGGGTTCTAATCTGGAACAGTGTTGTCCATGGGGTTCTAATCTGGAACAGCGTTGTCCAGAGGGTTCTAATCTGGAGGCTCTAATCTAGGACAGTGTTGTCCAGGGGGTTCTAATCTGGAGGCTCTAATCTGGAACAGCGTTGTCCAGGGGGTTCTAATAATATATGCCATTTAGCAGACGCTTTTATCCAAAGCGACTTACAGTCATGTGTGCATACATTCTACGTATGGGTGGTCCCGGGAATCGAACCCACTACCCTGGCATTACAAGCGCCATGCTCTACCAACTGAGCTACAGAAGGACCACCTAATCTGGAGGCTCTAATCTGGAACAGCGTTCTCCAGTGGGGGTTCTAAACTGGAGGCTTGTCTCTAGAACAGCGTTGTCCAGGGGGGGGTTCTAATCCGGAGGCGTGTCTCTAGAACAGCGTTGTCCAGGGGTTTCTAATCCGGAGGCGTGTCTCTAGAACAGCGTTGTCCAGGGGGGGGTTTCTAATCTGGAGGCTTGTCTCTAGAACAGCGTTGTCCAGGGGGGTTCTAATCCGGAGCGTGTCTCTAGAACAGCGTTGTCCAGGGGTTTCTAATCTGGAGGCTTGTCTCTAGAACAGCGTTGTCCAGGGGGTTCTAATCCGGAGGCGTGTCTCTAGAACAGCGTTGTCCAGGGGTTTCTAATCTGGAGGCGTGTCTCTAGAACAGCGTTGTCCAGGGGGTTCTAATCCGGAGGCGTGTCTCTAGAACAGCGTTGTCCAGGGGGTTCTAATCTGGAGGCTTGTCTCTAGAACAGCGTTGTCCGGGGGGTTTCTAATCTAGAGGCGTGTCTCTAGAACAGCGTTGTCCGGGGGTTCTAATCCGGAGGCGTGTCTCGAGAACAGCGTTGTCCAGGGGGGTTCTAATCCGGAGGCGTGTCTCCAGAACAGCGTTGTCCAGGGGGTTCTAATCCGGAGGCGTGTCTCTAGAACAGCGTTGTCCAGACACCTGAGGCATAAGGATACCTGTCTCTAATGCACCAGGTCTGGGTTCAGGCCTCTCCTCTCCTGTGGAAGTGTGTCTCTCTGTGTTTCTATGAGGTGTCTGGTTGCCCTCTGTAGAAGGGACACCATTCAGCCTGAGTGGTCTGGTTGTCCTCTGTAGAAGGGAGGCCATTCAGCCTGAGTGGTCTGGTTGCCCTCTGTAGAAGGGACACCATTCAGCCTGAATGGTCTGGTTGTCCTCTGTAGAAGGGACACCATTCAGCCTGAGTGGTCTGGTTGTCCTCTGTAGAAGGGACACCATTCAACCTGAGTGGTCTGGTTGCCCTCTGTAGCAGGGAGGCCATTCAACCTGAGTGGTCTGGTTGCCCTCTGTAGAAGGGAGGCCATTCAACCTGAGTGGTCTGGTTGTCCTCTGTAGCAGGGAGGCCATTCAGCCTGAGTGGTCTGGTTGTCCTCTGTAGCAGGGAGGCCATTCAGCCTGAGTGGTCTGGTTGTCCTCTGTAGCAGGGAGGCCATTCAGCCTGAGTGGTCTGGTTGCCCTCTGTAGAAGGGAGGCCATTCAACCTGAGTGGTCTGGTTGTCCTCTGTAGAAGGGAGGCCATTCAGCCTGAGTGGTCTGGTTGCCCTCTGTAGCAGGGAGGCCATTCAGCCTGAGTGGTCTGGTTGTCCTCTGTAGCAGGGAGGCCATTCAGCCTGAGTGGTCTGGTTGTCCTCTGTAGCAGGGAGGCCATTCAGCCTGAGTGGTCTGGTTGCCCTCTGTAGCAGGGAGGCCATTCAACCTGAGTGGTCTGGTTGTCCTCTGTAGAAGGGAGGCCATTCAGCCTGAGTGGTCTGGTTGCCCTCTGTAGCAGGGAGGCCATTCAGCCTGAGTGGTCTGGTTGCCCTCTGTAGAAGGGAGGCCATTCAGCCTGAGTGGTCTGGTTGCCCTCTGTAGCAGGGAGGCCATTCAGCCTGAGTGGTCTGGTTGCCCTCTGTAGCAGGGAGGCCATTCAGCCTGAGTGGTCTGGTTGCCCTCTGTAGCAGGGAGGCCATTCAGCCTGAGTGGTCTGGTTGCCCTCTGTAGCAGGGAGGCCATTCAACCTGAGTGGTCTGGTTGTCCTCTGTAGAAGGGAGGCCATTCAGCCTGAGTGGTCTGGTTGCCCTCTGTAGAAGGGAGGCCATTCAGCCTGAGTGGTCTGGTTGCCCTCTGTAGCAGGGAGGCCATTCAGCCTGAGTGGTCTGGTTGCCCTCTGTAGCAGGGAGGCCATTCAGCCTGAGTGGTCTGGTTGCCCTCTGTAGCAGGGAGGCCATTCAGCCTGAGTGGTCTGGTTGCCCTCTGTAGCAGGGAGGCCATTCAGCCTGAGTGGTCCTGTCACACTGACCCAGGATCCTAGAATCCCAGAGCTGAAGGGATACCTCCTCGTCTCAACCACAGGCCGAATCATCCCAAATGGCGCCCTATTCCCTACACAGTGCACTACTTTGAACCAGGGTCTATAGGGTAGTAGTGCACTATGTCGGGAATAGGGTGCCATTTGGGACACACACCCTTGATGTCTATTAATGAATTAGAGCATGTGTCAGTTAACCCTCAGATGACGTGAGCAGGCAAGATCCTTGCAACACGGGGCCGTGCATTATCGTACTATTATCATGCGTTATCATACTATTACCGTGTATTATCGTGCTATTACCATGCTATTATAATGCATTATCATACTATTACCATGCATTATCGTGCTATTACCATGCTATTACCATTCATTATGCTATTACCATGCTATTATCATACTATTATCATGCATTAGCAGGCTATTATCATACTATTATCATGCATTATCATACGATCACACATTATCATGCTATTATTGTGCATTATCATGTTATTACCATGCTATTATCATGCATTAGCAGGCTATTATCATACTATTATCATGCATTATCATACGATCACACATTATCATGCTATTATTGTGCATTATCATGTTATTACCATGCTATTATCATACTATTATCATGCATTAGCAGGCTATTATCATACTATTATCATGCATTATCATACGATCACACATTATCATGCTATTATTGTGCATTATCATGTTATTACCATGCTATTATCATGCATTAGCAGGCTATTATCATACTATTATCATGCATTATCATACGATCACACATTATCATGCTATTATCCCGCATTATCGTGCTGTTATGCATGGTCGTGTTATTATCATGCATAAGCAGGCTATTATCATGCCATTATCACTCATTATCATGCTATTATCATACATTATCATACTATAACACATTATCGTGCTATTATCATGCTGTTATCATGCATTATCATAGTATTATCATGCCATTATCACTCATTATCATGCTATTATCATAAATTACCATGCTATTATCATGCTGTTATCGTGCATTATCATATTATTATCATACATTATCACTCATTATCAGTTGATGGGACAGACATCAGTTGATAGGACAGACATCAGTTGATAGGACAGACATCAGTTGATAGGACAGACATCGGTTGATAGGACAGACATCGGTTGATAGGACAGACATCAGTTGATAGGACAGACTGGCTGACATCAGTTGATAGGACAGACATCAGTTGATAGGACAGACTGGCTGACATCAGTTGATAGGACAGACATCAGGAGGTTGTTGCAGGCAGCAGAAGGTTCTCCACGGCGTCTCCAGACTGTCACATGTGCTCAGTGTGAACCTGCTTTCATCTGTGAAGAGCACAGAGCGCCAGTGGCAAATTTGCCAATCTTGGTGTTCTCTGGCAAATGCCAAACGTCCTGCACGGTGTTGGGCTGTAAGCACAACCCCCATCTGTGGACGTCAGGCCCTCATACTACCACCCTCATGGAGTCTGTTTCTGACCGTTTGAGCAGACACATGCACATTTGTGGCTTGCTGGGGGTCATTTTGCAGGGCTCTGGCAGTGCTCCTCCTGCTCCTCCTTGCACTGTGCTGTGTCAGGTTGAGGAGAACGGTGCTGTGTGAGGTTGAGGAGAACGGTGCTGTGTCAGGTTGAGGAGAACGGTGCTGTGTCAGGTTGAGGAGAACGGTGCTGTGTCAGGTTGAGGAGAACGGTGCTGTGTCAGGTTGAGGAGAACGGTGCTGTGTCAGGTTGAGGAGAACGGTGCTGTGTGAGGTTGAGGAGAACGGTGCTGTGTCAGGTTGAGGAGAACGGTGCTGTGTGAGGTTGAGGAGAACGGTGCTGTGTCAGGTTGAGGAGAACGGTGCTGTGTGTCAGGTTGAGGAGAACGGGGCTGTGTGAGGTTGAGGAGAACGGTGCTGTGTGAGGTTGAGGAGAACGGTGCTGTGTGTCAGGTTGAGGAGAACGGTGCTGTGTCAAGTTGAGGAGAACGGTGCTGTGTCAGGTTGAGGAGAATGGTGCTGTGTCAGGTTGAGGAGAACGGTGCTGTGTGTGAGGTTGAGGAGAACGGTGCTGTGTGAGGTTGAGGAGAACGGTGCTGTGTGTGATCAAGGAAGTGGAAGAGCAACAACAGCAAATGATTAGATGTCCCAGCCCTACAGCCCTACAGCCCTACAGCCCTACAGCCCTGTACAGGGACACAACACGTCCCATCTGACCCCACAACAGTCCCTCCTGTAGTCCCATCTAACCCCAGAACAGTCCCTCCTGTAGTCCCATCTAACCCCAGAACAGTCCCTCCTGTAGTCCCATCTAACCCCATAACAGTCCCATCTAACCCCAGAACAGTCCCTCCTGTAGTCCCATCTAACCCCATAACAGTCCCATCTAACCCCAGAACAGTCCCTCCTGTAGTCCCATCTAACCCCATAACAGTCCCATCTAACCCCAGAACAGTCCCTCCTGTAGTCCCATCTAACCCCATAACAGTCCCATCTAACCCCAGAACAGTCCCATCTAACCCCAGAACAGTCCCATCTAACCCCATAACAGTCCCATCTAACCCCAGAACAGTCCCATCTAACCCCATAACAGTCCCATCTAACCCCATAACAGTCCCATCTAACCCCAGAACAGTCCCATCTAACCCCATAACAGTCCCATCTGACCCCAGAACAGTCCCATCTAACCCCATAACAGTCCCATCTAACCCCAGAACAGTCCCATCTAACCCCAGAACAGTCCCATCTAACCCCATAACAGTCCCATCTGACCCCAGAACAGTCCCATCTAACCCCATAACAGTCCCATCTAACCCCAGAACAGTCCCATCTAACCCCATAACAGTCCCATCTAACCCCATAACAGTCCCATCTAACCCCAGAACAGTCCCATCTAACCCCATAACAGTCCCATCTAACCCCAGAACAGTCCCATCTAACCCCAGAACAGTCCCATCTAACCCCAGAACAGTCCCATCTAACCCCATAACAGTCCCATCTGACCCCAGAACAGTCCCATCTAACCCCAGAACAGTCCCATCTAACCCCAGAACAGTCCCTCCTGTAGTCCCATCTAACCCCATAACAGTCCCATCTAACCCCAGAACAGTCCCATCTAACCCCAGAACAGTCCCATCTAACCCCAGAACAGTCCCTCCTGTAGTCCCATCTAACCCCATAACAGTCCCATCTAACCCCATAACAGTCCCATCTAACCCCATAACAGTCCCATCTAACCCCATAACAGTCCCATCTAACCCCAGAACAGTCCCATCTAACCCCATAACAGTCCCATCTAACCCCAGAACAGTCCCATCTAACCCCAGAACAGTCCCATCTAACCCCATAACAGTCCCATCTGACCCCCAGAACAGTCCCATCTAACCCCATAACAGAACAGTCCCATCTAACCCCAGAACAGTCCCATCTAACCCCATAACAGTCCCACCTGACCCCAGAACAGTCCCATCTAACCCCATAACAGTCCCATCTAACCCCAGAACAGTCCCATCTAACCCCATAACAGTCCCATCTAACCCCATAACAGTCCCATCTAACCCCAGAACAGTCCCATCTAACCCCATAACAGTCCCATCTAACCCCATAACAGTCCCATCTAACCCCAGAACAGTCCCATCTAACCCCAGAACAGTCCCATCTAACCCCATAACAGTCCCATCTGACCCCAGAACAGTCCCATCTAACCCCAGAACAGTCCCATCTAACCCCAGAACAGTCCCTCCTGTAGTCCCATCTAACCCCATAACAGTCCCATCTAACCCCAGAACAGTCCCATCTAACCCCAGAACAGTCCCATCTATCCCCAGAACAGTCCCTCCTGTAGTCCCATCTAACCCCATAACAGTCCCATCTAACCCCATAACAGTCCCATCTAACCCCATAACAGTCCCATCTAACCCCATAACAGTCCCATCTAACCCCAGAACAGTCCCATCTAACCCCATAACAGTCCCATCTAACCCCAGAACAGTCCCATCTAACCCCAGAACAGTCCCATCTAACCCCATAACAGTCCCATCTGACCCCAGAACAGTCCCATCTAACCCCAGAACAGTCCCATCTAACCCCAGAACAGTCCCTCCTGTAGTCCCATCTAACCCCATAACAGTCCCATCTAACCCCAGAACAGTCCCATCTAACCCCAGAACAGTCCCATCTAACCCCATAACAGTCCCATCTAACCCCATAACAGTCCCATCTAACCCCAGAACAGTCCCATCTGACCCCATAACAGTCCCATCTAACCCCATAACAGTCCCATCTAACCCCATAACAGTCCCATCTAACCCCAGAACAGTCCCATCTAACCCCATAACAGTCCCATCTAACCCCAGAACAGTCCCATCTAACCCCAGAACAGTCCCATCTAACCCCATAACAGTCCCATCTAACCCCAGAACAGTCCCATCTGACCCCAGAACAGTCCCATCTAACCCCATAACAGTCCCATCTAACCCCAGAACAGTCCCATCTAACCCCATAACAGTCCCATCTAACCCCAGAACAGTCCCATCTAACCCCAGAACAGTCCCATCTGACCCCAGAACAGTCCCATCTAACCCCATAACAGTCCCATCTAACCCCATAACAGTCCCTCCTGTAGTCCCATCTAACCCCATAACAGTCCCATCTAACCCCAGAACAGTCCCATCTAACCCCAGAACAGTCCCATCTGACCCCAGAACAGTCCCATCTAACCCCATAACAGTCCCTCCTGTAGTCCCATCTAACCCCATAACAGTCCCTCCTGTTGTCCCATCTAACCCCATAACAGTCCCTCCTGTAGTCCCATCTAACCCCAGAACAGTCCCTCCTGTTGTCCCATCTAACCCCATAACAGTCCCATCTAACCCCAGAACAGTCCCATCTAACCCCAGAACAGTCCCATCTAACCCCAAAACAGTCCCATCTAACCCCAAAACAGTCCCATCTAACCCCAAAACAGTCCCATCTAACCCCAAAACAGTCCCATCTAACCCCAAAACAGTCCCATCTAACCCCAGAACAGTCCCTCCTGTAGTCCCATCTGACCCCAGAACAGTCCCATCTAACCCCAGAACAGTCCCTCCTGTAGTCCCATCTAACCCCATAACAGTCCCTCCTGTAGTCCCATCTGACCCCAGAACAGTCCCATCTAACCCCAGAACAGTCCCATCTAACCCCAGAACAGTCCCATCTAACCCCAGAACAGTCCCTCCTGTAGTCCCATCTAACCCCATAACAGTCCCTCCTGTAGTCCCATCTAACCCCAGAACAGTCCCTCCTGTAGTCCCATCTAACCCCATAACAGTCCCATCTAACCCCAGAACAGTCCCTCCTGTAGTCCCATCTAACCCCATAACAGTCCCATCTAACCCCAGAACAGTCCCTCCTGTAGTCCCATCTAACCCCATAACAGTCCCTCCTGTTGTCCCATCTAACCCCATAACAGTCCCATCTAACCCCAGAACAGTCCCATCTAACCCCATAACAGTCCCTCCTGTTGTGTTCTCCGGATGCCCCAAACAATCGGAAAGGGGATTCATCAGAGAAAACGACTTTACCCCAGTCCTCAGCAGTCCAATCCCTGTACCTTTTACAGAATATCAGTCTGTCCCTGATGGGGGGGAGACAGAACTAGAGAGCAACTGAGAGAAGCAGCACCAGCAGTCCTGACACATGGCCCACATTCACAGCCGTCCGCCTGCCTGCCCTCTCCTCCCTCCCTCCCTCGCTGTCCTCTCATCCCCTCCCTTCTCCTTCCCTCTCTTCTCCTCCCATGTCACTGCTGCTCTTCAGATAAAAAGCCCCTTTGTTTCCCAGGAGGGAGGGAGAGAGGAAGGGAGGGAGAGAGGAAGGGAGGGAGAGAGGAAGGGATGGAGAGAGGAAGGGCGGGAGAAAGGAAGGGAGGGAGAAAGGAAGAGAGGGAGAAAGGGAGGGAGGGAGAGAGGAAGGGAGGGAGAGAGGAAGGGATGGAGAGAGGAAAGGAGGGAGAGAGGAAGGGAGGGAGAGAGGAAGGGATGGAGAGAGGAAGGGAGGGAGAGAGGAAGGGAGGGAGAAAGGAAGGAAGGGAGAGAGGAAGGGAGGGAGGGAGAGAGGAAGGGAGGGAGAAAGGAAGGGAGGGAGAGAGGAAGGGAGGGAGAGAGGAAGGGAGGGAGAGAGGAAGGAAGGAGAGAGAGAAAGGGAGGGAGGGAGAAAGGAAGGAAGGGAGAAAGGAAGGGAGGGAGAAAGGAAGGGAGGGAGAAAGGAAGGGAGGGAGAAAGGAAGGGAGGGAGAAAGGAAGGGAGGGAGAGAGGAAGGGAGGGAGAGAGGAAGGGAGGGAGAAAGGGAGGGAGGGAGAAAGGAAGGAAGGAAGGAGAGAGAGAAAGGGAGGGAGGGAGAAAGGGAGAGAGGAAGGGAGGGAGAAAGGAAGGAAGGGAGAGAGGAAGGGAGGGAGAGAGGAAGGGAGGGAGAAAGGGAGGGAGGTCTCTAGGCTGCACTGCCACGATGCAACCCATCATTTAACATGGAAAAGAAAAAAGAGGACTTCCCCTGCCTGTCATCTCCCCCCTGTGGCCTGTCATCTCCCCCTGGCCTGTCATCTCCCCCCTGGCCTGTCATCTCCCTCTTGACCTGTCATCTCCCCCTGGCCTGTCATCCCTCTTGGCCTGTCATCTCCCCCCTGGCCTGTCATCTCCCCCCTGGCCTGTCATCTCCCCCTGGCCTGTCATCTCCCCTGGCCTGTCATCTCCCCCTGGCCTGTCATCTCCCCCTGGCCTGTCATCTCCCTCTTGACCTGTCATCTCCCCTGGCCTGTCATCTCCTCTTGGCCTGTCATCCTCTTGGCCTGTCATCTCCCCCTGGCCTGTCATCTCCCCTGGCCTGTCATCTCCCCCTGGCCTGTCATCTCCCCCTGGCCTGTCATCTCCCTCTTGACCTGTCATCTCCTCTTGACCTGTCATCTCCCTCTTGACCTGTCATCTCCCCTGGCCTGTCATCTCCCCTGGCCTGTCATCTCCCCCTGGCCTGTCATCCCTCTTGGCCTGTCATCTCCCTCTTGGCCTGTCATCTTCCTCTTGACCTGTCATCTCCCCCTGGCCTGTCATCTCCCCCTGACCTGTCATCTCCCCTGGCCTGTCATCTCCCTCTTGACCTGTCATCCCTCTTGGCCTGTCATCTCCCCCCTGGCCTGTCATCTCCCTCTTGACCTGTCATCTCCCCCTGGCCTGTCATCTCCCTCTTGACCTGTCATCCCTCTTGGCCTGTCATCCCTCTTGGCCTGTCATCTCCCTCTTGGCCTGTCATCTCCCTCTTGACCTGTCATCTCCCCCTGGCCTGTCATCTCCCCTGACCTGTCATCTCCCCCTGGCCTGTCATCTCCCTCTTGACCTGTCATCCCTCTTGGCCTGTCATCTCCCCCCTGGCCTGTCATCTCCCTCTTGACCTGTCATCTCCCCCTGGCCTGTCATCTCCCCCTGGCCTGTCATCTCCCCCCTGGCCTGTCATCTCCCTCTTGACCTGTCATCTCCCCCTGGCCTGTCATCTCCCTCTTGGCCTGTCATCTCCCCCCTGGCCTGTCATCTCCCCCCTGGCCTGTCATTTCCCTCCTGGCCTGTCATCTCCCTCTTGACCTGTCATCTCCCCCTGGCCTGTCATCTCCCCCCTGGCCTGTCATCTCCCCCCTGGCCTGTCATCTCCCTCTTGACCTGTCATCTCCCCCTGGCCTGTCATCTCCCTCTTGACCTGTCATCCCTCTTGGCCTGTCATCTCCCCCCTGGCCTGTCATCTCCCCCCTGGCCTGTCATCTCCCCCCTGGCCTGTCATCTCCCTCTTGACCTGTCATCTCCCCTGGCCTGTCATCTCCCCCCTGGCCTGTCATCTCCCCCCTGGCCTGTCATCTCCCTCTTGACCTGTCATCTCCCCCTGGCCTGTCATCTCCCTCTTGGCCTGTCATCCCTCTTGGCCTGTCATCTCCCCCCTGGCCTGTCATCTCCCCCCTGGCCTGTCATCTCCCCCCTGGCCTGTCATCTCCCTCTTGACCTGTCATCTCCCTCTTGACCTGTCATCTCCCTCTTGACCTGTCATCTCCCTCTTGACCTGTCATCTCCCCCTGGCCTGTCATCTCCCCCTGGCCTGTCATCTCCCCCTGGCCTGTCATCCCTCTTGGCCTGTCATCTCCCTCTTGGCCTGTCATCTTCCTCTTGACCTGTCATCTCCCCCTGGCCTGTCATCTCCCCCTGACCTGTCATCTCCCCCTGGCCTGTCATCTCCCTCTTGACCTGTCATCCCTCTTGGCCTGTCATCTCCCCCCTGGCCTGTCATCTCCCTCTTGACCTGTCATCTCCCCCTGGCCTGTCATCTCCCTCTTGACCTGTCATCCCTCTTGGCCTGTCATCCCTCTTGGCCTGTCATCTCCCTCTTGGCCTGTCATCTCCCTCTTGACCTGTCATCTCCCCCTGGCCTGTCATCTCCCCCTGACCTGTCATCTCCCCCTGGCCTGTCATCTCCCTCTTGACCTGTCATCCCTCTTGGCCTGTCATCTCCCCCTTGTCCTGTCATCTCCCCCTGGCCTGTCATCTCCCCCCTGGCCTGTCATCTCCCTCTTGACCTGTCATCTCCCCCTGGCCTGTCATCTCCCTCTTGGCCTGTCATCTCCCCCCTGGCCTGTCATCTCCCCCTGGCCTGTCATTTCCCCCTGGCCTGTCATCTCCCTCTTGACCTGTCATCTCCCCTGGCCTGTCATCTCCCCCCTGGCCTGTCATCTCCCCCTGGCCTGTCATCTCCCTCTTGACCTGTCATCTCCCCCTGGCCTGTCATCTCCCTCTTGACCTGTCATCCCTCTTGGCCTGTCATCTCCCCCCTGGCCTGTCATCTCCCCCTGGCCTGTCATCTCCCCTGGCCTGTCATCTCCCCCTGGCCTGTCATCTCCTCTTGACCTGTCATCTCCCCTGACCTGTCATCTCCCCTGGCCTGTCATCTCCCCTGGCCTGTCATCTCCCCCTGGCCTGTCATCTCCCTTTTGGCCTGTCATCTCCCTCTTGACATGTCATCTCCCCCTGACCTGTCATCTCCCCCTGGCCTGTCATCTCCCCCTGGCCTGTCATCTCCTCTTGACCTGTCATCCCTCTTGGCCTGTCATCTCCCCCTGGCCTGTCATCTCCTCTTGACCTGTCATCTCCCCTGGCCTGTCATCTCCCCCTGGCCTGTCATCTCCCCCCTGGCCTGTCATCTCCCCCTGGCCTGTCATCTCCCCCTGGCCTGTCATCTCCCTCTTGACCTGTCATCCCTCTTGGCCTGTCATCTCCCACTTGACCTGTCATCTCCCCCCTGGCCTGTCATCTCCCCCTGGCCTGTCATCTCCCCTGGCCTGTCATCTCCCCTGGCCAGTCATCTCCCCTGGCCAGTCATCTCCCCCTGGCCTGTCATCTCCCCTGGCCTGTCATCTCCCCTGGCCTGTCATCTCCCCCTGGCCTGTCATCTCCCTCTTGACCTGTCATCCCTCTTGGCCTGTCATCTCCCACTTGACCTGTCATCTCCCCCTGGCCTGTCATCTCCCCCTGGCCTGTCATCTCCCCCTGGCCTGTCATCTCCCCCTGGCCAGTCATCTCCCCCTGGCCTGTCATCTCCCCCTGGCCTGTCATCTCCCCTGGCCTGTCATCTCCCCTGGCCTGTCATCTCCCCTGGCCTGTCATCTCCCCCCTGGCCTGTCATCTCCCCTTGGCCAGTCATCCCCCTGGCCTGTCATCTCCCCCTGGCCTGTCATCTCCCCCTGGCCAGTCATCTCCCCCTGGCCTGTCATCTCCCCCCTGGCCTGTCATCTCCCCCTGGCCTGTCATCTCCCCCTGGCCTGTCATCTCCCCTGGCCTGTCATCTCCCCCTGGCCTGTCATCTCCCTTGGCCAGTCATCCCCCTGGCCTGTCATCTCCCCTGGCCTGTCATCTCCCCCCTGGCCAGTCATCTCCCCTGGCCTGTCATCTCCCCCTGGCCTGTCATCTCCCCCTGGCCTGTCATCTCCCCTGGCCTGTCATCTCCCCTGGCCTGTCATCTCCCCTGGCCAGTCATCTCCCCTGGCCTGTCATCTCCCCTGGCCTGTCATCTCCCCTTGGCCAGTCATCCCCCTGGCCTGTCATCTCCCCCTGGCCTGTCATCTCCCCTGGCCTGTCATCTCCCCCCTGGCCTGTCATCTCCCCCTGGCCTGTCATCTCCCCCCTGGCCTGTCATCTCCTCTTGACCTGTCATCTCCCCCCTGGCCTGTCATCTCCCCCTGGCCTGTCATCTCCCCCTGGCCTGTCATCTCGATGTCGATTAGCCTATCAGAGCCTATCAGAGGCTTCTAAAGCCATGACATCATCTTCTGGAATTTTCCAAGCTGTTTATTAAAGGCAGTCAACTTGGTGTATGTAAACTTCTGACCCACTGGAATTATAAGTGAAATAATCTGTAAACAATAGTTGTCAAAATGACTTGTCATCATGCACAAAGTAGATGTCCTAACCGACTTGCCAAAACTATAGTTTGTTTAACAACAAATTCGTGGAGTGGTTGAAAAACGAGTTTTAATGACTACAACCTAAGTGTCTGTAAACTTCCGACTTCAACTGTGTGTGTGTGTGTGTGTGTGTGTGTGTGTGTATATATACACAGCTTGGGGGTGTGTCTCTGTGTGTGTGTGTGTGTGTATATACAGCTTTGGGATGTGTCTCTCTGTGTGTGTGTGTCTGTGTGTGTCTCTGTGTGTGTGTGTGTCTCTGTGTGTGTGTGTGTATACACACCTTGGGGGTGTGTCTCTGTGTGTGTGTATATACACAGCTTGGGGGTGTGTCTCTGTGTGTGTGTATATACACACCTTGGGGGTGTGTCTCTGTGTGTGTGTGTGTGTGTGTGTGTGTATATATACACACCTTGGGGGTGTGTCTCTGTGTGTGTGTGTGTGTGTGTGTGTGTATATATACACACCTTGGGGGTGTGTCTCTGTGTGTGTGTGTGTGTGTGTGTGTGTGTGTGTGTGTGTGTGTGTGTGTGTGTGTGTGTGTGTGTGTGTGTGTATATACACAGCTTGGGGGTGTGTCTCTGTGTGTGTGTATATCTCTGTGTGTGTGTGTGTGTGTGTGTGTGTGTATATACACACCTTGGGGGTGTGTCTCTGTGTGTGTGTGTGTGTGTGTATATACACACCTTGGGGGGGTGTCTGTGTGTGTGTGTATATACACACCTTGGGGGTGTGTCTGTGTGTGTGTGTGTGTGTGTGTGTCTGTGTGTGTGTGTGTGTGTGTGTGTGTGTGTGTGTGTGTGTGTGTGTGTATATACACAGCTTGGGGGTGTGTCTCTGTGTTATCCGTTTCTTAGGCAACACTTCCTTCTACACTACTGGGTCAATATGTCCACGACAAGGTAGATATTTATGAAGGAGAGATGTTTTTAATATCTATTTAATAATAATATAATCATATATTAATCTAAGTAGTTTTTTAACTTTTAGAACTTCTATAAAAAATATAAATATACCCCCCATCAATGGAGAAGGCTTCAAAGTGCTGATCAGTATGTAAACTCAGCAAAAAAATAAACCCATTTTCAGGATCCTCACTTACAAAGATCATTCGTAAAAATCCAAATAACTTCACAGATCTTCATTGTAAAGGGTTTAAACACTGTTTCCCATGCTTGTTCAATGAATCATTAACAATTTATGAACATGAACCTGTGGAACGGTCGTTAAGACACTAACAGCTTACAGACGGCAGGCAATTAAGGTCACAGTTATGAAAACTTGGGACACTAAAAAGAGGACTTCCGAATGACTCTGGAAAAACACCAAAAGAAAGATTCCCAGGCTCCCTGCTCATCTGCGTGAACGTGCCTTAGACATGCTGCAAGGAGGCATGAGGACTGCAGATGTGGCCAGGGCAATACATTTCAATGTCCGTACTGTGAGACACCTGAAACAGTGCTACAGGGAGACAGGACGGACAGCTGATCGTCCTCGCAGTGGCAGACCACGTGTAACAACACCTGCACAGGATCGGTACATCCGAACATCACACCTGGATAGCAACAACAACTGCCCGAGTTACACCAGGAACGCACAATCCCTCCATCAGAGCCCAGACTGTCCACAATAGGCTGAGAGAGGCTGGACTGAGGGCTTGTAGGCCTGTTGTAAGGCAGGTCCTCACCAGACATCACCGGCAACAACGTCACCTATGGGCACAAACCCACCGTCGCTGGACCAGACAGGACTGGCAAAAAGTGCTCTTCACTGACGAGTCACTGTTTTGTCTCACCAGGGGTGATGGTCGGACTCGCGTTTATCGTCGATGGAGTGAGCGTTACACCGAGGCCTGTACTCTGGAGCGGGATCGATTTGGAGGTGGAGGGTCCGTCATGGTCTGGGGCGGTGCGTCACAGCATCATCAGACTGAGCTTGTTGTCATTGCAGGCAATCTCAACGCTGTGCGTTACAGGGAAGACATCCTCCTCCCTCATATCTTACCCTTCCTGCAGGCTCATCCTGACATGACCCTTCAGCACGACAATGCCACCAGCCATACTGCTCGTTCTGTGCGTGATTTCCTGCAAGACAGGAATGTCAGTGTTCTGCCATGGCCAGCGAAGAGCCCGGATCTCAATCCCATTGAGCACGTCTGGGACCTGTTGGATCGGAGGGTGAGGGCTAGGGCCATTCCATCCAGAAATATCTGGGACCTGTTGGATCGGAGGGTGAGGGCTAGGGGCCATTCCATCCAGAAATATCTGGGACCTGTTGGATCGGAGGGTGAGGGCTAGGCCCATTTCCCCCCAGAAATATCCGGGAACTTGCAGGTGCCTTGGTGGAAGAGTGGGGTGACATCTCACAGCAAGAACTGGCAAATCTGGTGCAGTCCATGAGGAGATGCTCCGCAGTACTTAATGCAGCTGGTGGCCACACCAGATACTGACTGTTACTTTTGATTTCGACCCCACCTTTGTTCAGGGACACATTATTCAATTTCTGTTAGTCACATGTCTGTGGAACTTGTTCAGTTTATGTCTCAGTTGTAAATATTTGTATGAACACAAGATTCCACATGTTAAGTTTGCTGAAAATAAACGCAGTTGACAGCGAGAGGACGTTTCTTTTTTTGTTGTTGCCGAGTTTATATTCATATATCTGAAGACGGTAGCTGAACATGTAAAACAACCATGTTTATTCCAATAGAAATGTGTTCATGTTTTTACCTTACATCGCGTTGTAGTAACAACTTGTTAAAAATAAAGAATATTAACAAACGGCATTAGCATCATCACTAAGTTTCTCTCAGACAAATGAGGAGAGTAGATTTCATTTCAATGTTATTGTGTGAAATGTTCATTGATACACTCTGTGTGTGTGTGTGTGTGTGTGTGTGTCAGACCTGGGTTCAAATACTATTTGAAATCAGTTCAATACTTTAACTGGGCTTCACTGATCTGGTCTGTTTAACCAGAATTATAGTCCCATCAGACACTCCAGGCCTAAAGCACTCCAGACACTCCAGGCACTCCAGGCAGGCCAAAAGCACTCCAGACACCCCAGGCAGGCCTAAAGCACTCCAGACACTCCAGGACTAAAGCACTCCAGACACTCCAGGCCTAAAGCACTCCAGACACTCCAGGCCTAAAGCACTCCAGACACTCCAGGCCTAAAGCACTCCAGACACTCCAGGCCTAAAGCACTCCAGACACCCCAGGCAGGCCTAAAGCACTCCAGACACCCCAGGCCTAAAGCACTCCAGACACTCCAGGCCTAAAGCACTCCAGACACTCCAGGCCTAAAGCACTCCAGACACCCCAGGCAGGCCTAAAGCACTCCAGACACCCCAGGCAGGCCTAAAGCACTCCAGACACTCCAGGCAGGCCTAAAGCACTCCAGACACTCCAGGCAGGCCTAAAGCACTCCAGACACTCCAGGCAGGCCTAAAGCACTCCAGACACTCCAGCCTAAAGCACTCCAGGCAGGCCTAAAGCACTCCAGGCCTAAAGCACTCCAGGCCTAAATCACTCCAGACACTCCAGGCCTAAAGCACTCCAGACACTCCAGGCCTAAAGCACTCCAGACACTCCAGCCTAAAGCACTCCAGACACTCCAGGCCTAAAGCACCCCAGACACTCCAGGCCTAAAGCACCCCAGACACTCCAGACCTAAAGCACTCCAGACACTCCAGGCCTAAAGCACTCCAGACACTCCAGGCCTAAAGCACTCCAGACACTCCAACCTAAAGCACTCCAGACACTCCAGCCTAAAAGCACTCCAGACACTCCAACCAAAAGCACTCCAGACACCCCAGGCAGGCCTAAAGCACTCCAGACACTCCAGGCCTAAAGCCCTCCAGACACTCCAGGCAGGCCTAAAGCACTCCAGACACTCCAGGCAGGCCTAAAGCACTCCAGACACTCCAGGCAGGCCTAAAGCACTCCAGACACTCCAGCCTAAAGCACTCCAGGCAGGCCTAAAGCACTCCAGGCCTAAAGCACTCCAGACACCCCAGGCAGGCCTAAAGCACTCCAGACACTCCAGGCCTAAAGCACTCCAGAAACTCCAGCCTAAAGCACTCCAGACACTCCAGCCTAAAACACTCCAGCCTAAAGCACCCCAGACACTCCAGGCCTAAAGCACTCCAGACACTCCAGCCTAAAGCACTCCAGACACTCCAGGCCTAAAGCACTCCAGACACTCCAGGCCTAAAGCACTCCAGGCCTAAAGCACTCCAGACACTCCAGGCCTAAAGCACTCCAGACACTCCAGGCCTAAAGCACTCCAGACACTCCAGGCCTAAAGCACTCCAGGCCTAAAGCACTCCAGGCCTAAAAGCACTCCAGACACTCCAACCTAAAGCACTCCAGACACTCCGGCCTAAAGCACTCCAGACACTCCGGCCTAAAGCACTCCAGACACTCCAGCCTAAAGCACTCCAGACACTTCAACCTAAAGCACCCCAGACACTCCAGGCCTAAAGCACTCCAGACACTCCAGGCCTAAAGCACTCCAGGCCTAAAGCACTCCAGACACTCCAGGCCTAAAGCACTCCAGGCCTAAAGCACTCCAGACACTCCAACCTAAAGCACTCCAGACACTCCAGGCAGGCCTAAAGCACTCCAGACACTCCAGGCAGGCCTAAAGCACTCCAGACACTCCAGGCAGGCCTAAAGCACTCCAGACACTCCAGCCTAAAGCACTCCAGGCAGGCCTAAAGCACTCCAGGCCTAAAGCACTCCAGGCCTAAATCACTCCAGACACTCCAGGCCTAAAGCACTCCAGACACTCCAGGCCTAAAGCACTCCAGACACTCCAGCCTAAAGCACTCCAGACACTCCAGGCCTAAAGCACCCCAGACACTCCAGGCCTAAAGCACTCCAGACACTCTAGCCTAAAGCACTCCAGACACTCCAGATCTAAAGCACTCCAGACACTCCAGGCCTAAAGCACTCCAGGCCTAAAGCACTCCAGCCTAAAAGCACTCCAGACACTCCAACCTAAAGCACTCCAGACACTCCAGCCTAAAAGCACTCCAGACACTCCAACCAAAAGCACTCCAGACACCCCAGGCAGGCCTAAAGCACTCCAGACACTCCAGGCCTAAAGCACTCCAGACACTCCAGGCCTAAAGCACTCCAGACACTCCAGGCCTAAAGCCCTCCAGACACTCCAGGCCTAAAGCCCTCCAGACACTCCAGGCAGGCCTAAAGCACTCCAGACACTCCAGGCAGGCCTAAAGCACTCCAGACACTCCAGGCAGGCCTAAAGCACTCCAGACACTCCAGGCAGGCCTAAAGCACTCCAGGCAGGCCTAAAGCACTCCAGGCCTAAAGCACTCCAGAAACTCCAGCCTAAAGCACTCCAGACACTCCAGCCTAAAACACTCCAGCCTAAAGCACCCCAGACACTCCAGGCCTAAAGCACTCCAGACACTCCAGCCTAAAGCACTCCAGACACTCCAGGCCTAAAGCACTCCAGACACTCCAGGCCTAAAGCACTCCAGGCCTAAAGCACTCCAGACACTCCAGGCCTAAAGCACTCCAGACACTCCAGGCCTAAAGCACTCCAGACACTCCAGGCCTAAAGCACTCCAGGCCTAAAGCACTCCAGGCCTAAAAGCACTCCAGACACTCCAACCTAAAGCACTCCAGACACTCCGGCCTAAAGCACTCCAGACACTCCAGCCTAAAGCACTCCAGACACTTCAACCTAAAGCACCCCAGACACTCCAGGCCTAAAGCACTCCAGACACTCCAGGCCTAAAGCACTCCAGGCCTAAAGCACTCCAGGCCTAAAGCACTCCAGACACTCCAGGCCTAAAGCACTCCAGGCCTAAAGCACTCCAGACACTCCAGCCTAAAGCACTCCAGACACTCCAGCCTAAAGCACTCCAGACACTCCAGCCTAAAGCACTCCAGACACTCCAACCTAAAGCACTCCAGACACTCCAGACTAAAGCAAACGGTCAAAGTGTTTATCGTCGGATGGGGCCACAGTGTCTCCTGACCCCTCCCGTCTCAGCCTCCAGTGCTAGGGTCAGTCTGTTATATCTGGAGTATTTCTCCTGTCTTATCCGGTGTCCAGTGTGAATTTAAGTGTGCATTCTCTAATTCTCTCCTTCCCTCTTTCTCTCTCTCGGAGGACCATGCCTCAGGACTACCTGGCATGATGACTCCTTGCTGTCCCGAGTCCACCTGGCCGTGCTGCTGCTCCAGTTTCAACTGTTCTGCCTGCGGCTATGGAACCCTGACCTGTTCACCGGATGTGCTACCTGTCCCAGACCTGCTGTTTTCAAATCTAGAAACAGCAGGAGCGGTAGAGATACTCTGAATGATCGGCTATGAAAAGCCAACTGACATTTACTCCTGAGGTGCTGACCTGTTGCACCCTCGACAACTACTGTATTTATTATTATTTGACCATGCTGGTCATTTATGAACATTTGAACATCTTGGCCATGTTCTGTTATAATCTCTACCCGGCACAGCCAGAAGAGGACTGGCCACCCCTCATAGCCTGGTCCCTCTCTAGGTTTCTTCCAAGGTTTTGGCCTTTCTAGGGAGTTTTTCCTAGCCACCGTGCTTCTACACCTGCATTGCTTGCTGTGTGGGGTTTTAGGCTGGGTTCCTGTACAGCACTTTGAGATATCAGCTGATGTACGAAGGGCTTTATAAATACATTTGAAAGATTTCAAATAGTATTTGAACCCAGGTCTGGGGGGGTGCTGTGTGTAAAATACATTTTCCCCATTAAAAAGATAAGAGGAAGGAATGCACAGACAGACGGTGTCTCTCAAAGTCTCCATCTCCGTCCTCACGTCCCTGTTAATGTACTGTCCCAGACGGACGGACCCCAATCCCAGACGGACCCCCATCCCAGACGGACCCCCATCCCAGACGGACCCCTAGCGCCCTACGTCCTCTCCATCTCCGTCCTCACGTCCCTGTTAATGTACTGTCCCAGACGGGCCCCTAGCGCCCTACGTCCTCTCCATCGCAGTCCTCACGTCCCTGTTAATGTACTGTCCCAGACGGACCCCTAGCGCCCTACGTCCTCTCCATCGCAGTCCTCACGTCCCTGTTAATGTACTGTCCCAGACGGACCCCTAGCGCCCTACGCCCTCTCCATCCTCACGTCCCTGTTAATGTACTGTCCCAGACGGACCCCTAGCGCCCTACGTCCTCTCCATCCTCACGTCCCTGTTAATGTACTGTCCCAGACGGACGGACCCCAATCCCAGACGGACCCCTAGCGCCCTACGTCCTCTCCATCGCCGTCCTCACGTCCCTGTTAATGTACTGTCCCAGACGGACCCCTAGCGGCCTACGTCCTCTCCATCGCAGTCCTCACGTCCCTGTTAATGTACTGTCCCAGACGGACCCCTAGCGCCCTACGTCCTCTCCATCGCAGTCCTCACGTCCCTGTTAATGTACTGTCCCAGACGGACGGACCCCAATCCCAGACGGACCCCCATCCCAGACGGACCCCTAGCGCCCTACGTCCTCTCCATCGCAGTCCTCACGTCCCTGTTAATGTACTGTCCCAGACGGACCCCTAGCGCCCTACGTCCTCTCCATCGCCGTCCTCACGTCCCTGTTAATGTACTGTCCCAGACGGACCCCTAGCGCCCTACGTCCTCTCCATCTCCATCCTCACGTCCCTGTTAATGTACTGTCCCAGACGGACGGACCCCAATCCCAGACGGACCCTAATCCCAGACGGACCCCAATCCCAGACGGACCCCCATCCCAGACGGACCCCAATCCCAGACGGACCCCAATCCCAGACGGACCCCCATCCCAGACGGACCCCAATCCCAGACGGACCCCAATCCTGTTAATGTACTGTCCCAGACGGACCCCTAGCGCCCTACGCCCTCTGGGTGCATTTGATTGGTATAAGCAATAGGGTGAAACTTCCCCCTTAGCCTATCAGAGGGAAAGGGGGGGGGAGGTTCGACCATATTGATTGACCTAATAATTATAAATAATTTATTGATTGACACGGGTCAAATCATCTCAGATCCCCACGTGCGTCAGGTTTAGGTGATCGATTGGGACGACATCCACTAGTCCAAGTGCAGAGAATTAATACAAACCAACCAGTGTGTTCTGTTCATACACAGTACAAACCAGCTGTGTTCTGTTCATACCCAGTACAAACCAGCTGTGTTCTGTTCATACCCAGTGCAAACCAGCTGTGTGTTCTGTTCATACCCAGTACAAACCAGCTGTGTGTTCTGTTCATACCCAGTACAAACCAGCTGTGTATTCTGTTCATACCCAGTACAAACCAGCTGTGTGTTCTGTTCATACCCAGTACAAACCAGCTGTGTGTTCTGTTCATACCCAGTACAAACCAGCTGTGTGTTCTGTTCATACCCAGTACAAACCTGCTGTTTATTCTGTTCATACCCAGTACAAACCTGCTGTTTATTCTGTTCATACCCAGTACAAACCAGCTGTTTATTCTGTTCATACCCAGTACATCGTTATACAAACCAGCTGTTTATTCTGTTCATACCCAGTACATCACAATACAAACCAGTACATCGTTGAAGATAAGGCATTCAGGCTCAGAGAGAAATGCTGATAGCCCAGACAGACGACAAAGAGAGACCCTCCTTCACCTTTCACTCCAGGGGTTTAGTCAGAGCAGGAGTCTGGTCTCTTCACATGGACTACTGTAGTCTACAGGGTTTAGTCAGAGCAGGAGTCTGGTCTCTTCACATGGACTACTGTAGTCTACAGGGTTTAGTCAGAGCAGGAGCCTGGTCTCTTCACATGGACTACTGTAGTCTACAGGGTTTAGTCAGAGCAGGAGTCTGGTCTCTTCACATGGACTACTGTAGTCTACAGGGTTTAGTCAGAGCAGGAGTCTGGTCTCTTCACATGGACTACTGTACTCTACTTGTCTTTGTCCTTTAAGCCGATCAGTAGGGTTTACCTAATGTACCACCCAACTCCTCTTTCCTTTCACAGTCCCATTCCCCTGAGGGTGGTGAGCATAGTTCAGGGTCATTCAGTCCCATTCCCCTGAGGGTGGTAAGAATAGTTCAGGGTCATTCAGTCCCATTCTCCTGAGGGTGGTAAGAATAGTTCAGGGTCATGTTCATTCAGTCCCATTCCCCTGAGGGTGGTAAGCATAGTTCAGGGTCATGTTCATTCAGTCCCATTCCCCTGAGGGTGGTAAGAATAGTTCAGGGTCATTCAGTCCCATTCCCCTGAGGGTGGTGAGCATAGTTCAGGGTCATTCAGTCCCATTCCCCTGAGGGTGGTAAGAATAGTTCAGGGTCATGTTCATTCAGTCCCATTCCCCTGAGGGTGGTAAGAATAGTTCAGGGTCATGTTCATTCAGTCCCATTCCCCTGAGGGTGGTAAGCATAGTTCAGGGTCATGTTCATCCAGTCCCATTCCCCTGAGGGTGGTAAGAATAGTTCAGGGTCATGTTCATTCAGTCCCATTCCCCTGAGGGTGGTAAGACTAGTTCAGGGTCATGCAGTCCCATTCCCCTGAGGGTGGTAAGAATAGTTCAGGGTCATGTTCATCCAGTCCCATTCCCCTGAGGGTGGTAAGCATAGTTCAGGGTCATTCAGTCCCATTCCCCTGAGGGTGGTAAGACTAGTTCAGGGTCATGTTCATTCAGTTCCATTCCCCTGAGGGTGGTAAGCATAGTTCAGGGTCATGTTCATTCAGTCCCATTCCCCTGAGGGTGGTAAGAATAGTTCAGGGTCATGTTCATTCAGTCCCATTCCCCTGAGGGTGGTAAGAATAGTTCAGGGTCATGTTCATTCAGTCCCATTCCCCTGAGGGTGGTAAGAATAGTTCAGGGTCATGTTCATTCGGGAACATGAGGGAAAAAAATGCATTAACATTTTGCAGCATTTCTCATTGAACATATCCAGGTTCTCTCTCCTCGTTTCAGTCTGTTTTGTTCCGTTTGGTGCCTAATGAAAACAACCCGGGTTCAGTTCCTCTCGATCTGATCGATGTCCAGATCTCCTCCCAGCTGATACACATCCTTCCTGGTGCCGGTGGCTGCCCCTTCTGTCACGTCGTCGCGGACCGGGAGCTCAGCCGATCCAGCTCCTCCATGGAGACACTTGACAACTCTGCCATCTTTGGAGCTGGCGGTTGGCTCGTCCAATCCCTGATCGCCTGCAGAGGTAAAGTCAGTCTCACATTGGTCAGTAGTCCTCAGAGGGGGCGGGCCCTGGGTTGATTGATAGCCGTTGTCCCCAGTGATCCCAGGGCAGCTGAGGCTTTGGAAATTCTGAAGTTTCTGTGGATAAAAAAAAAATATATATATTTTTTTATATGTTTTTGTTATGAATATTTATTTGGTCACAACAGGAAAAAGAAAGTAAAGCAAAACGTGACTGGACTGGGGTAGAGAGGAGAGAGAACTACACAGCATGCAGGATACTGAACAGACATAGTCCCCATGAGCAGCATTGGCAGATACTCTGCAGTTGGTTTCCATGGAGATGCAATATTTCCCTGGCTCAACGTGACACTATTGGACTTGTTCAATAATAGCGATTGAAGAAACACACAACTTGACCTTTTTAAAATTGGTTTGCTTTACCCAACAGTGCAGGAAAGATTTGAGCTGGCTAGCAGACCAGATCCTCCTGAATTACAACACAGGTAAACCCATTATATATTCGTCCCCTTCTCACCTGTGTCATCTTGGTCAGGTCCAGAGAAGGCCTCTGTTTGTGTGAGTCGGCTGGTCTCCTCCCGCTTCATAGCCGTCTTCTTGTCGCTGAGGACGCAGGGCTGAGAGCGACTCCGGGCCAGCCCCCTGCCCAGCACGGCGCTTCATCTCTGGGCTGGAGTCTGGGGAGCTCAGGGGCGACGCCGACACTCCCTGGATCTCTGGGAGGCAGATCTGTTCATGAGAGAGGTAGAGGAAGGGCCTGGGGGGCTCTGAGGACCGGGAGGAGTAAGAGGGAGGGGCTAAGCCGCTGAAGTAGGAAGGGCAGGGGGTGAAGCCAGTGAGATCCAGGGAGAGGGTGTTGGAGCGAGCTGGTAGGCTGAAGCTGAAGCTACGCTGCACGGCAGGGAACCCTAGCTGCTGAGAGCGTGTCCCTCCTCCTGTTGCAAATCCTCTCTGGACACTTCCTCCGCTGTGGGATCGCCTCTTCGCCACAGCCGTCCACACCCCGGACCCCTGGGGCCTCCAGGCCGACGACCGGCCTCCCAGGTCCTCTGAGCAGGAGACGGAGCGGCACGGGCGTTTGGAGGCTGGAGCGGTGGAGGGTGAGGAGGCTACAGCGGCTGACGTCTCACCCAGGCTCAGGTCCTGTAGCAGGCCGGTGATGGCGCCCGGGATGGAGGTGATGCTGGCGGGACCCAGTCCTGCGTCTCTGACTGGGCTCGGGTAGTAGTGGCGGGGTAGAACCTCGGAGGGCAGGACATCCCACAGGTTCTCCAGGCAACAGGACTCCACTGAGGGTCTCTGGTGAGGCAGGGCTCCACAACACCCCAGACCCACGTCACCCCACCTGCTGCCGGTCTCTGAAACACAGCATGGTGATAGTGAGGGGGGGACATATAGCCTACAACACAACATGGTAATAGTCAGGGGGGGGGACATATAGCCTACAACACAACATGGTAATAGTCAGGGGGGGGGGGACATATAGCCTACAACACAACATGGTAATAGTCAGGGGGGACATATAGCCTACAAGACAACATGGTGATAGTGAGGGGGACATATAGCCTACAACACAACATGGTAATAGTCAGGGGGACATATAGCCTACAACACAACATGGTAATAGTCAGGGGGACATATAGCCTACAACACAACATGGTAATAGTCAGGGGGACATATAGCCTACAACACAACATGGTAATAGTGAGGGGGGGGGCATATAGCCTACAACACAACATGGTAATAGTGAGGGGGGGACATATAGCCTACAACACAACATGGTAATAGTCAGGGGGGGACATATAGCCTACAACACAACATGGTAATAGTCGGGGGGACATATAGCCTACAACACAACATGGTAATAGTCAGGGGGACATATAGCCTACAACACAACATGGTAATAGTCAGGGGGGACATATAGCCTACAACACAACATGGTAATAGTCAGGGGGGGACATATAGCCTACAACACAACATGGTAATAGTCAGGGGGGACATATAGCCTACAACACAACATGGTAATAGTCAGGGGGACATATAGCCTACAACACAACATGGTAATAGTCAGGGGGGGGACATATAGCCTACAACACAACATGGTAATAGTCAGGGGGGCATATAGCCTACAACACAACATGGTAATAGTCAGGGGGGACATATAGCCTACAACACAACATGGTAATAGTCAGGGGGGGACATATAGCCTACAACACAACATGGTAATAGTCAGGGGGGACATATAGCCTACAACACAACATGGTAATAGTCAGGGGGGACATATAGCCTACAACACAACATGGTAATAGTCAGGGGGACATATAGCCTACAACACAACATGGTAATAGTCAGGGGGGGACATATAGCCTACAACACAACATGGTAATAGTCAGGGGGACATATAGCCTACAACACAACAATGGGGGGACATATAGTAATAGTCAGTCAGGGGGACATATAGCCTACAACACAACATGGTAATAGTCAGGGGGGCCTACATGGTATAGCCTACAACACAACATGGTAATAGTCAGGGGGACATATAGCCTACAACACAACATGGTAATAGTCAGGGGGGACATATAGCCTACAACACAACATGGTAATAGTCAGGGGGGGACATATAGCCTACAACACAACATGGTAATAGTCAGGGGGGACATATAGCCTACAACACAACATGGTAATAGTCAGGGGGACATATAGCCTACAACACAACATGGTAATAGTCAGGGGGGACATATAGCCTACAACACAACATGGTAATAGTCAGGGGGGACATATAGCCTACAACACAACATGGTAATAGTCAGGGGGGACATATAGCCTACAACACAACATGGTAATAGTCAGGGGGGACATATAGCCTACAACACAACATGGTAATAGTCAGGGGGACATATAGCCTACAACACAACATGGTAATAGTCAGGGGGACATATAGCCTACAACACAACATGGTAATAGTCAGGGGGACATATAGCCTACAACACAACATGGTAATAGTCAGGGGGGACATATAGCCTACAACACAACATGGTAATAGTCAGGGGGGACATATAGCCTACAACACAACATGGTAATAGTCAGGGGGACATATAGCCTACAACACAACATGGTAATAGTCAGGGGGGCATATAGCCTACAACACAACATGGTAATAGTCAGGGGGGACATATAGCCTACAACACAACATGGTAATAGTCAGGGGGGACATATAGCCTACAACACAACATGGTAATAGTCAGGGGGGACATATAGCCTACAACACAACATGGTAATAGTCAGGGGGGACATATAGCCTACAACACAACATGGTAATAGTCAGGGGGGGCATATAGCCTACAACACAACATGGTAATAGTCAGGGGGGACATATAGCCTACAACACAACATGGTAATAGTCAGGGGGGACATATAGCCTACAACACAACATGGTAATAGTCAGGGGGGGACATATAGCCTACAACACAACATGGTAATAGTCAGGGGGACATATAGCCTACAACACAACATGGTAATAGTCAGGGGGGGGGACATATAGCCTACAACACAACATGGTAATAGTCAGGGGGACATATAGCCTACAACACAACATGGTAATAGTCAGGGGGGGACATATAGCCTACAACACAACATGGTAATAGTCAGGGGGGGACATATAGCCTACAACACAACATGGTAATAGTCAGGGGGACATATAGCCTACAACACAACATGGTAATAGTCAGGGGGGACATATAGCCTACAACACAACATGGTAATAGTCAGGGGGGACATATAGCCTACAACACAACATGGTAATAGTCAGGGGGGGGACATATAGCCTACAACACAACATGGTAATAGTCAGGGGGGGACATATAGCCTACAACACAACATGGTAATAGTCAGGGGGGGGGACATATAGCCTACAACACAACATGGTAATAGTCAGGGGGGACATATAGCCTACAACACAACATGGTAATAGTCAGGGGGGACATATAGCCTACAACACAACATGGTAATAGTCAGGGGGGGACATATAGCCTACAACACAACATGGTAATAGTCAGGGGGACATATAGCCTACAACACAACATGGTAATAGTCAGGGGGGGACATATAGCCTACAACACAACATGGTAATAGTCAAATATAGCCTACAACACAACATGGTAATAGTCAGGGGGGGGGGGGACATATAGCCTACAACACAACATGGTAATAGTCAGGGGGGACATATAGCCAAACACAACATGGTAATAGTCAGGGGGGACAACACAACATGCGTAATAGTCAGGGGGGACATATAGAACACAACATGGTAATAGTCAGGGGGACATATAGCCTACAACACAACATGGTAATAGTCAGGGGGACATATAGTCTACAACACAACATGGTAATAGTCAGGGGGGGACATATAGCCTACAACACAACATGGTAATAGTCAGGGGGGGACATATAGCCTACAACACAACATGGTAATAGTCAGGGGGGACATATAGCCTACAACACAACATGGTAATAGTCAGGGGGGGCCATATAGCCTACAACACAACATGGTAATAGTCAGGGGGGACATATAGCCTACAACACAACATGGTAATAGTCAGGGGGGACATATAGCCTACAACACAACATGGTAATAGTCAGGGGGACATATAGCCTACAACACAACATGGTAATAGTCAGGGGGGGACATATAGCCTACAACACAACATGGTAATAGTCAGGGGGCATATAGCCTACAACACAACATGGTAATAGTCAGGGGGGCATATAGCCTACAACACAACATGGTAATAGTCAGGGGGGGGACATATAGCCTACAACACAACATGGTAATAGTCAGGGGGGACATATAGCCTACAACACAACATGGTAATAGTCAGGGGGACATATAGCCTACAACACAACATGGTAATAGTCAGGGGGGGGACATATAGCCTACAACACAACATGGTAATAGTCAGGGGGACATATAGCCTACAACACAACATGGTAATAGTCAGGGGGGGGACATATAGCCTACAACACAACATGGTAATAGTCAGGGGGACATATAGCCTACAACACAACATGGTAATAGTCAGGGGGGGACATATAGCCTACAACACAACATGGTAATAGTCAGGGGGGACATATAGCCTACAACACAACATGGTAATAGTCAGGGGGACATATAGCCTACAACACAACATGGTAATAGTCAGGGGGGGGACATATAGCCTACAACACAACATGGTAATAGTCAGTATAGCCAACACAACATGGGGGGACATATAGCCTACAACACAACATGGTAATAGTCAGGGGGGGACATATAGCCTACAACACAACATGGTAATAGTCAGGGGGGACATATAGCCTACAACACAACATGGTAATAGTCAGGGGGGGGACATATAGCCTACAACACAACATGGTAATAGTCAGGGGGACATATAGCCTACAACACAACATGGTAATAGTCAGGGGGGACATATAGCCTACAACACAACATGGTAATAGTCAGGGGGGACATATAGCCTACAACACAACATGGTAATAGTCAGGGGGGGACATATAGCCTACAACACAACATGGTAATAGTCAGGGGGGACATATAGCCTACAACACAACATGGTAATAGTCAGGGGGGGACATATAGCCTACAACACAACATGGTAATAGTCAGGGGGGACATATAGCTACAACACAACATGGTAATAGTCAGGGGGGCATATAGCCTACAACACAACATGGTAATAGTCAGGGGGACATATAGCCTACAACACAACATGGTAATAGTCAGGGGGGACATATAGCCTACAACACAACATGGTAATAGTCAGGGGGGTTTATAGCCTACAACACAACATGGTAATAGTCAGGGGGGCATATAGCCTACAACACAACATGGTAATAGTCAGGGGGGACATATAGCCTACAACACAACATGGTAATAGTCAGGGGGGGACATATAGCCTACAACACAACATGGTAATAGTCAGGGGGGACATATAGCCTACAACACAACATGGTAATAGTCAGGGGGGACATATAGCCTACAACACAACATGGTAATAGTCAGGGGGACATATAGCCTACAACACAACATGGTAATAGTCAGGGGGGGACATATAGCCTACAACACAACATGGTAATAGTCAGGGGGGACATATAGCCTACAACACAACATGGTAATAGTCAGGGGGGGGGACATATAGCCTACAACACAACATGGTAATAGTCAGGGGGACATATAGCCTACAACACAACATGGTAATAGTCAGGGGGGACATATAGCCTACAACACAACATGGTAATAGTCAGGGGGGCCTACAACACAACATGGTAATTATAGCCTACAACACAACATGGTAATAGTCAGGGGGGACATATAGCCTACAACACAACATGGTAATAGTCAGGGGGGACATATAGCCTACAACACAACATGGTAATAGTCAGGGGGGGACATATAGCCTACAACACAACATGGTAATAGTCAGGGGGGGGACATATAGCCTACAACACAACATGGTAATAGTCAGGGGGGACATATAGCCTACAACACAACATGGTAATAGTCAGGGGGGACATATAGCCTACAACACAACATGGTAATAGTCAGGGGGGGGACATATAGCCTACAACACAACATGGTAATAGTCAGGGGGACATATAGCCTACAACACAACATGGTAATAGTCAGGGGGGACATATAGCCTACAACACAACATGGTAATAGTCAGGGGGACATATAGCCTACAACACAACATGGTAATAGTCAGGGGGGACATATAGCCTACAACACAACATGGTAATAGTCAGGGGGACATATAGCCTACAACACAACATGGTAATAGTCAGGGGGGACATATAGCCTACAACACAACATGGTAATAGTCAGGGGGGGGACATATAGCCTACAACACAACATGGTAATAGTCAGGGGGGACATATAGCCTACAACACAACATGGTAATAGTCAGGGGGGACATATAGCCTACAACACAACATGGTAATAGTCAGGGGGGACATATAGCCTACAACACAACATGGTAATAGTCAGGGGGGACATATAGCCTACAACACAACATGGTAATAGTCAGGGGGGACATATAGCCTACAACACAACATGGTAATAGTCAGGGGGGGACATATAGCCTACAACACAACATGGTAATAGTCAGGGGGGACATATAGCCTACAACACAACATGGTAATAGTCAGGGGGGGGACATATAGCCTACAACACAACATGGTAATAGTCAGGGGGGCATATAGCCTATGGTAATAGTCAGGGGGGGACATATAGCCTACAACACAACATGGTAATAGTCAGGGGGGACATATAGCCTATGGTAATAGTCAGGGGGGGCATATAGCCTACAACACAACATGGTAATAGTGGGGGGGAATAGCCTACAACACAACATGGTAATAGTCAGGGGGGGACATATAGCCTACAACACAACATGGTAATAGTCAGGGGGGACATATAGCCTACAACACAACATGGTAATAGTCAGGGGGGATATAGCCTACAACACAACATGGTAATAGTCAGGGGGGACATATAGCCTACAACACAACATGGTAATAGTCAGGGGGGACATATAGCCTACAACACAACATGGTAATAGTCAGGGGGGGACATATAGCCTACAACACAACATGGTAATAGTCAGGGGGGACATATAGCCTACAACACAACATGGTAATAGTCAGGGGGGACATATAGCCTACAACACAACATGGTAATAGTCAGGGGGACATATAGCCTACAACACAACATGGTAATAGTCAGGGGGGACATATAGCCTACAACACAACATGGTAATAGTCAGGGGGGGGGACATATAGCCTACAACACAACATGGTAATAGTCAGGGGGGACATATAGCCTACAACACAACATGGTAATAGTCAGGGGGGACATATAGCCTACAACACAACATGGTAATAGTCAGGGGGGGACATATAGCCTACAACACAACATGGTAATAGTCAGGGGGACATATAGCCTACAACACAACATGGTAATAGTCAGGGGGGACATATAGCCTACAACACAACATGGTAATAGTCAGGGGGGACATATAGCCTACAACACAACATGGTAATAGTCAGGGGGGACATATAGCCTACAACACAACATGGTAATAGTCAGGGGGACATATAGCCTACAACACAACATGGTAATAGTCAGGGGGACATATAGCCTACAACACAACATGGTAATAGTCAGGGGGGACATATAGCCTACAACACAACATGGTAATAGTCAATAGCCTCAACACTGGGGTCAGGGGGGACATATAGCCTACAACACAACATGGTAATAGTCAGGGGGGACATATAGCCTACAACACAACATGGTAATAGTCAGGGGGACATATAGCCTACAACACAACATGGTAATAGTCAGGGGGGACATATAGTCAACACAACATGGTAATAGTCAGGGGGGGACATATAGCCTACAACACAACATGGTAATAGTCAGGGGGACATATAGCCTACAACACAACATGGTAATAGTCAGGGGGGGGACATATAGCCTACAACACAACATGGTAATAGTCAGGGGGGGACATATAGCCTACAACACAACATGGTAATAGTCAGGGGGACATATAGCCTACAACACAACATGGTAATAGTCAGGGGGGACATATAGCCTACAACACAACATGGTAATAGTCAGGGGGGGACATATAGCCTACAACACAACATGGTAATAGTCAGGGGGGGACATATAGCCTACAACACAACATGGTAATAGTCAGGGGGGACATATAGCCTACAACACAACATGGTAATAGTCAGGGGGGGACATATAGCCTACAACACAACATGGTAATAGTCAGGGGGGACATATAGCCTACAACACAACATGGTAATAGTCAGGGGGACATATAGCCTACAACACAACATGGTAATAGTCAGGGGGGACATATAGCCTACAACACAACATGGTAATAGTCAGGGGGGGACATATAGCCTACAACACAACATGGTAATAGTCAGGGGGACATATAGCCTACAACACAACATGGTAATAGTCAGGGGGGGCATATAGCCTACAACACAACATGGTAATAGTCAGGGGGACATATAGCCTACAACACAACATGGTAATAGTCAGGGGGGACATATAGCCTACAACACAACATGGTAATAGTCAGGGGGGGGACATATAGCCTACAACACAACATGGTAATAGTCAGGGGGACATATAGCCTACAACACAACATGGTAATAGTCAGGGGGACATATAGCCTACAACACAACATGGTAATAGTCAGGGGGGCATATAGCCTACAACACAACATGGTAATAGTCAGGGGGGACATATAGCCTACAACACAACATGGTAATAGTCAGGGGGGACATATAGCCTACAACACAACATGGTAATAGTCAGGGGGGACATATAGCCTACAACACAACATGGTAATAGTCAGGGGGGACATATAGCCTACAACACAACATGGTAATAGTCAGGGGGACATATAGCCTACAACACAACATGGTAATAGTCAGGGGGACATATAGCCTACAACACAACATGGTAATAGTCAGGGGGGGACATATAGCCTACAACACAACATGGTAATAGTCAGGGGGGACATATAGCCTACAACACAACATGGTAATAGTCAGGGGGACATATAGCCTACAACACAACATGGTAATAGTCAGGGGGGGGACATATAGCCTACAACACAACATGGTAATAGTCAGGGGGGACAGCTATAGCCTGGGGTCATGGTAATAGTCAGGGGGACATATAGCCTGCAACACAACATGGTAATAGTCAGGGGGGACTTCCACAACATGGTAATAGTCAGGGGGACATATAGCCTACAACACAACATGGTAATAGTCAGGGGGGACATATAGCCTACAAGCACAACATGGTTAGCAATTCATTGGGAAAATGGCAGCTGGGAGACATATAGCCTGTGGCGGCAACACAACATGGTAATAGGGTTTATTATGGGGATCCCCATTAGTTCCTGCCAACACAACAGGTACTCTTCCTGGGGGATCCCCATTAGCTAAGGCAACAGCAACTTCCTGGGGTCATTATGGACATAGCCTGCCCTAAGGCAACACAACATGGTAATAGTCATGGGGGACATATAGCCTACAACACAACCTGGTAAAGTAGGATCCCCATAAGCCTGAAACAACATGGTAATAGTCAGGGGGGACATGGATCCTAGCATTAGTTCAACAAGGCAACAGCTACTCTTCCTGGGGTTTATTATGGGGATCCCCATATAGCCTGCCAAGGCAACAGCTACTCTTCAAGGGGTTTATTAGGATCCCCATTAGCCTGAAAGGCAGCAGCTACTCTTCCTGGGGTTTATTATGGATCCCCAGGAGCAAGATAGCCTGCAACACAACAGGCTACTCTTCATGGGGGGATCTGGGGGTTTATTATGGATCCCAACATGTAATGAAGGCAGCAGCTACTCACTGGGGTTTATTAGGATCCCGGATTAGCCTGCCAAGGAACTCTTCCTGGGGGGATCCCCATTAGCCTGCATGAGGCAGCTACTCTTCCTGGGGTTTATTATCCCCCACAACATGCTAATAGCTTTTTATGGATCCCCAAACAACATTCAATTCTTCCTGGGGTTTTTAAAATCCCATTAGCTGGAAAGGCAACGCAGCCAAACAGCTACTCAATGAATGGGGTTTAATGGATCCTCATTGTTCTGCCAAGGCAGCAGCTAAACCAGTGGGGTTTAAAACCCAGTCGGTTCCTAACAGCCAAATTCAAGATTGGTTGCCACACAAGACTATCTTCCTGGGGTTTATTATGGATCCTCATTAGTTCCTGCCAAGGCAGCAGCTACTCTTCCTGGGGTTTATTATGGATCCCCATTAGTTCCTGCCGAGGCAGCAGCTACTCTTCCTGGGGTTTATTATGGATCCCCATTAGATGCAAGGCAGCAGCTACTCTTCCTGGGGTTTATTATGGATCCCCATTAGATGCAAGGCAGCAGCTACTCTTCCTGGGGTTTATTATGGATCCCCATTAGATGCAAGGCAGCAGCTACTCTTCCTGGGGTTTATTATGGATCCCCATTAGTTCTGCCAAGGCAGCAGCTACTCTTCCTGGGGTTTATTATGGATCCCCATTAGTTCCTGCCAAGGCAGCAGCTACTCTTCCTGGGGTTTATTATGGATCCCCATTAGTTCCTGCCAAAGAAGCAGCTACTCTTCCTGGGGTTTATTATGGATCCCCATTAGTCCCTGCCAAGGCAGCAGCTACTCTTCCTGGGGTTTATTATGGATCCCCATTAGCTGTCAAGGCAGCAGCTACTCTTCCTGGGGTTTATTATGGATCCCCATTAGATCCTGCCAAGGCAGCAGCTACTCTTCCTGGGGTTTATTATGGATCCTCATTAGTTCCTGTCGAGGCAGCAGCTACTCTTCCTGGGGTTTATTATGGATCCCCATTAGATGCAAGGCAGCAGCTACTCTTCCTGGGGTTTATTATGGATCCCCATTAGATGCAAGGCAGCAGCTACTCTTCCTGGGGTTTATTATGGATCCCCATTAGATCCTGCCAAGGCAGCAGCTACTCTTCCTGGGGTTTATTATGGATCCCCATTAGATCCTGCCAAGGCAGCAGCTACTCTTCCTGGGGTTTATTATGGATCCCCATTAGATCCTGCCAAGGCAGCAGCTACTCTTCCTGGGGTTTATTATGGATCCCCGTTAGTTCCTGGGGTATATTATGGATCGAGGGGGTTAGATCCTGCCCAGGCAGCAGCTACTCTTAATTCCAACTGAATCCATTATTAGGCTAAATTCAGAGCTGTTACTTGGTCTCAGGTAAATCAGAAACATCTCATTCTCAGTAAGCCAGCCACTCCTACAGCCATTATATCCACACTCACCCATGACTCCATAAGAGAAGAGTGCTGTCCCCTGAAGGCTCATGGTCTCTGCCTTGATCTGTGGAAACACAAGACATCACATAAGGAAACACCTGCCTGTGGGTTGGAAAGCCCCTTCGCCAAGTCACCTCACGACTGGGGCTTAACGTTCTGTCACCAAGTCACCTCACGACTGGGGCTTAACGTTCTGTCACCAAGTCACCTCAACACTGGGGCTTAACGTTCTGTCACCAAGTCACCTCAACACTGGGGCTTAACGTTCTGTCACCAAGTCACCTCACGACTGGGGCTTAACGTTCTGTCACCTAGTCACCTCACCTCACCACTGGGGCTTAACGTTCTGTCACCTAGTCACCTCACCTCAACACTGGGGCTTAACGTTCTGTCACCAAGTCACCTCACCTCACACTGGGGCTTAACGTTCTGTCACCTAAGTCACCTCACCTCACACTGGGGCTTAACGTTCTGTCACCTAGTCACCTCACCTCAACACTGGGGCTTAACGTTCTGTCACCAAGTCACCTCAACACTGGGGCTTAACGTTCTGTCACCAAGTCACCTCAACACTGGGGCTTAACGTTCTGTCACCAGTCACCTCACCTCAACACTGGGGCTTAACGTTCTGTCACCTAGTCACCTCAAACACTGGGGCTTAACGTTCTGTCACCAAGTCACCTCAACACTGGGGCTTAACGTTCTGTCACCTAGTCACCTCACCTCACACTGGGGCTTAACGTTCTGTCACCTAGTCACCTCACCTCAACACTGGGGCTTAACGTTCTGTCACCTAGTCACCTCACCTCAACACTGGGGCTTAACGTTCTGTCACCAAGTCACCTCAACACTGGGGCTTAACGTTCTGTCACCAAGTCACCTCAACACTGGGGCTTAACGTTCTGTCACCAAGTCACCTCACCTCACACTGGGGCTTAACGTTCTGTCACCTAGTCACCTCAACACTGGGCTTAACGTTCTGTCACCTAGTCACCTCACCTCAACACTGGGGCTTAACGTTCTGTCACCAAGTCACCTCAACACTGGGGCTTAACGTTCTGTCACCAAGTCACCTCACGACTGGGGCTTAACGTTCTGTCACCAAGTCACCTCACGACTGGGGCTTAACGTTCTGTCACCAAGTCACCTCACCACTGGGGCTTAACGTTCTGTCACCAAGTCACCTCAACACTGGGGCTTAACGTTCTGTCACCAAGTCACCTCAACACTGGGGCTTAACGTTCTGTCACCAAGTCACCTCACCACTGGGGCTTAACGTTCTGTCACCAAGTCACCTCAACACTGGGGCTTAACGTTCTGTCACCAAGTCACCTCAACACTGGGGCTTAACGTTCTGTCACCAAGTCACCTCAACACTGGGGCTTAACGTTCTGTCACCAAGTTACCTCACCACTGGGGCTTAACGTTCTGTCACCAAGTCACCTCACCACTGGGGCTTAACGTTCTGTCACCTAGTCACCTCACCTCAACACTGGGGCTTAACGTTCTGTCACCAAGTCACCTCACCTCACCACTGGGGCTTAACGTTCTGTCACCAAGTCACCTCACACTGGGGCTTAACGTTCTGTCACCAAGTCACCTCACCTCAACACTGGGGCTTAACGTTCTGTCACCAAGTCACCTCAACACTGGGGCTTAACGTTCTGTCACCTAGTCACCTCACCTCAACACTGGGGCTTAACGTTCTGTCACCAGTCACCTCACCTCACACTGGGGCTTAACGTTCTGTCACCAAGTTACCTCAACACTGGGGCTTAACGTTCTGTCACCAAGTCACCTCAACACTGGGGCTTAACGTTCTGTCACCAAGTCACCTCAACACTGGGGCTTAACGTTCTGTCACCAAGTCACCTCACCTCAACACTGGGGCTTAACGTTCTGTCACCAAGTCACCTCAACACTGGGGCTTAACGTTCTGTCACCAAGTCACCTCAACACTGGGGCTTAACGTTCTGTCACCAAGTCACCTCAACACTGGGGCTTAACGTTCTGTCACCAAGTCACCTCACCACTGGGGCTTAACGTTCTGTCACCAAGTCACCTCACCTCAACACTGGGGCTTAACGTTCTGTCACCAAGTCACCTCACCTCAACACTGGGGCTTAACGTTCTGTCACCAAGTCACCTCACGACTGGGGCTTAACGTTCTGTCACCAAGTCACCTCACCAACTGGGCTTAACGTTCTGTCACCAAGTCACCTCACCTCAACACTGGGGCTTAACGTTCTGTCACCTAGTCAATAGTGTCTACCAATGTGTTTGTGTGTGGTGTTTTTGTAGGTCTATGTAAATGTGGCATGAAAGAGGACGTTAGAGACTGCAGCTGTGGAATGGATTCCCCTGGGCACATCTAAAATGGCGTCTTATCCACTACATATTGGCCCATAGGGCTCTGGACCAAAGTCACGTGACTGTATTAGAAATAGGGTGCCCTTTAAAGACACAGTCCTAGTCAGTCCAGTCTCCACTTTAAACTGAGGATCAGTCTCCTGAGACTGGGCATGACGATGACGTTTCCCGTGGACAGAGGACAAACTCATGTCCACATTACAGGGAGAATTTTCACTCTGAACATTTCTCTTCTCCGGTGAGAAAACACGAGTCAGAGTTGACCAGCCTTGTTGTTTCTAAAAGGTTGAGTGATATAGTCCTCTACTGTTGACCAGAACCCTATGGGCCCGGGTCAAAAGTAGTGGACTTTATAGATAACGGCCCTTTTTGTTTTTCAGAAGAGTAATGAATGGAAGGAAACAAGAGTCTTCCTGAATGAGTCTTCCTGAATGGAAACAAACAAGAGTCTTCCTGAATGGAAACAAGCAAGAGTCTTCCTGGATGGAAACAAGCAAGAGGCTTCCTGAATGGAAGGAAGCAAGAAGAGCTTCCGGGATGGAAGGAAGCAAGAGTCTTCCTGGATGGAGAAGGAAGCAAGAGTCTTCCGGGATGGAAGGAAGCAAGGAGGAAGCTTCCGGGATGGAAGGAAGCAAGAGGCTTCCGGGATGGAAGGAAGCAAGAGGCTTCCGGGAATGGAAGGAAGCAAGAGGCTTCAGGAAGGAAGCAAGAGGCTTCCGGGATGGAAGGAAGCAAGAGGCTTCAGGATGGAAGGAAGCAAGAGGCTTCTACTGGGAAGGAACCCTCAAGAGGCTGATAACATGCAAGAGCTTTCACTTCATGGAAGGAAGCAAGAGGCTTCATGGAAGGAAGCAAGAGGCTTCAATGGAAGGAAGCAAGAGGCTTCCGGGATGGAAGGAAGCAAGAGGCTTCGGGATGGAAGGAAGCAAGAGGCTTCCGGGATGGAAAATCAAGAGGCTTCTGGAAGGAACTACATGACACAGCCTTCCTTCAGTCCCTCCTGATAACATGCTGAGCTTTCACCATTCAACCATGATTCAATGTGATAAAAAAGTATCCTTTTAAAATCGACACTGGGCTTGGTGTTTCCTACTGGGCTTGGTGTTTCCTACCGACTGACAGGATGGTTGACATCATACTGACTAAACACAGTACAAACATACAATCACAAAGGAAATATGCAAATAACATATGATATATGCAAATAACAATGATATATGTCATATACAAAGGTGTGTGTAGAACTTCTCACCAGCTCCAAATCGGTCTCTTTGACTTTGGACTTTACATCGTCGACACCCGGCTTCTTTTCCAGTAATTTGTGTGTAAATGATCACCATGGCAACGCCGCTCCACATCTCCACTGCCACACTCTATTCCAGGGCATTTTGGCTGTGAACCTGGTTGGCGATGGAGGCTATCTTGACGATCCTCAGCACCTCCTGGAATGTCTACTTCCTGTCCCTGCTCTGTCGCAGGAGACAAAGGGATTAGAATCCTGTCCGTTTTTGGAGTTCAGGACCTTGTTTCTCAACAACCCTCAACCCTGACCTCGTGACCCAGCTGAACTGTGGTGCGGTCAGTAAGAATCCCTGAAGGTGCTTCCTCTCATAAGCCTGATCTAAGATCTGTTTGCAATGGAAATGACAGTGATCAGAGGACTGCACAGAGGGGTCAGGGGAGGAGGAGGGCTACACAGAGGGGTCAGGGGAGGAGGAGGGCTACACAGAGGGGTCAGGGAGGAGGACTGCACAGAGGGGTTGGGGAAGAGGAGGGCTACACAGAATGACAGGAACTAACAGAGGGCAGAGGAGAGGAGGGGGTGCACAGAGGGGAGAGGAGGGGGAGGACTGCACAGAGGGGGTCAGAGGAGGAGGGAGAGGACTGCAGAGAGGGGACTCAGAGGGTCAGGAGGAGGAGGACTGCACAGAGGGGTCAGAGGAGGAGGACTGCACAGAGGGGTCAGAGGAGGAGGACTGCACAGAGGGGTCAGAGGAGGAGGACTGCACAGAGGGTTGGGTGAATAGAGGGTCAGATGAATGACAGAACAACTGAGGCGCTGGGAGAGAGGGGGTAGAGAGCAGGGAGAGAGGGGGTAGAGAGCAGGGAGAGAGGGGGTAGAGAGCAGGGAGAGAGGGGGTAGAGAGCAGGGAGAGAAAAGGGGTTTTGATAGAGAGCAGGGAGAGAGGGGGTAGAGAGCAGGGAGAGAGGGGAGAGAGCAGGGAGATAGGGGGTAGAGAGCAGGGAGACTGCAGGGGGTAGAGAGGGGTGACCGCTGTTGTCTGTGGAACAAAAGGCAAGTTGTTTTGATCATACAGAACAGACTGCAGGGGACACAATACCGAGCTGACAAGACTAGGAGAAAGTCAGAATATAAACTCACAGCAACAAGACTGCAGGGGCCGACTGACCATGGTGACCGTGTGATCTCCATCACTAGGCCTAACAGTGATCACATCAAGTCACAGCAACAAGACTGCAGGGGGCCGACTGACCATGGTGACCGTGTGATCTCCATCACTAGGCCTAACAGTGATCACATCAAGTCACAGCAACTTGAGACAGGACGTCACACCATTTCCTGGTTGATAACAGTCTACTAGGTTGCCAAATTGGGCTCCCGATTGATGCAGTGGACTGCATCACAGACCGGGCCGTGATCGGCCCATGCGTCGTCCGGGTTGGGGAGTGTACCATCTAAACCGCTGGGAAATATCTTGTCAAATAAACAAAAATATTATATTTTTCATCTGTTTGAAACTGGAGTAAAAAACCGAAAGAGTGCAAAAAAAAAAAAAAAAGGAAATTTAAGAACGTGAAGCCTAGAAATAGTGCACATAGAACAGATCTTAACCGCTTCTTAGACTGGCTTTCAATAAGAACGACAGGTCTATAACTCACATTTCTGAGAATTTGATCAGGTCAGATATTTTTATTTTTACATATTGCAGCTTTAAATATTTTAAATGATTTTTTTTTTAAAAAAGCTAAATTGGCTCTGGACTGGACACCAGCTGGTAACATGGGGCCCTCAGTAAGTAGACTGGACACCAGCTGGTAACATGGGGCCCTCAGTAAGTAGACTGGACACCAGCTAGTAACATGGGGCCCTCAGTAAGTAGACTGGACACCAGCTGGTAACATGGGGCCCTCAGTAAGAGACTGGACACCAGCTGGTAACATGGGGCACATTTCAGTAATTTGACAACAGCTGGTAACATAGGCCCTCAGTAAGTAGACTGGACACCAGCTGGTAACATGGGGCCCTCAGTAAGTGACTGGACACCAGCTAGTAACATGGGGCCCTCAGTAAGTAGACTGGACACCAGCTGGTAACATGGGGCCCTCAGTAAGTGGACTGGACACCAGCTGGTAACATGGGGCCCTCAGTAAGTAGACTGGACACCAGCTAGTAACATGGGGCCCTCAGTAAGTAGACTGGACACCAGCTGGTAACATGGGGCCCTCAGTAAGTGGACTGGACACCAGCTGGTAACATGGGGCCCTCAGTAAGTAGACTGGACACCAGCTGGTAACATGGGGCCCTCAGTAAGTGGACTGGACACCAGCTAAACATGGGGCCCTCAGTAAGTAGACTGGACACCAGCTGGTAACATGGGGCCCTCAGTAAGTGGACTGGACACCAGCTGGTAACATGGGGCCCTCAGTAAGTAGACTGGACACCAGCTGGTAACATGGGGCCCTCAGTAAGTAGACTGGACACCAGCTAGTAACATGGGGCCCTCAGTAAGTAGACTGGACACCAGCTGGTAACATGGGGCCCTCAGTAAGTGGACTGGACACCAGCTGGTAACATGGGGCCCTCAGTAAGTGGACTGGACACCAGCTGGTAACATGGGGCCCTCAGTAAGTGGACTGGACACCAGCTGGTAACATGGGGCCCTCAGTAAGTAGACTGGACACCAGCTGGTAACATGGGGCCCTCAGTAAGTGGACTGGACACCAGCTGGTAACATGGGGCCCTCAGTAAGTGGACTGGACACCAGCTGGTAACATGGGGCCCTCAGTAAGTAGACTGGACACCAGCTGGTAACATGGGGCCCTCAGTAAGTAGACTGGACACCAGCTGGTAACATGGGGCCCTCAGTAAGTAAACTGGACACCAGCTGTAACATGGGGCCCTCAGTAAGTGGACTGGACACCAGCTGTAACATGGGGCCCTCAGTAAGTAGACTGGACACCAGCTGGTAACATGGGGCCCTCAGTAAGTGGACTGGACACCAGGTCTGTCTGTCCCAGGAGTCCCTAAACATGCTGCTAGTTCTGTCTTTTTTTATTTTTTTTTATTCACCTTTATTTAACCAGGTAGGCCAGTTGAGAACACCTTTATTTAACCAGGTAGGCTAGTTGAGAACACCTTTATTTAACCAGGTAGGCCAGTTGAGAACACCTTTATTTAACCAGGTCCGCCAGTTGAGAACAAGTTCTCATTTACAACTGCGACCTGGTCAAGATAAAGCAAAGCAGTGCGACACAAACAACAGAGTTACACATGGCGTAAACAAACATACAGTCAATAACGCAATAGAAAAGGTGACGCAAATGAGTGTATGCAAATGAGGTGAGATTAGGGAGGTAAAGGCAATGAATAGGCCGTAGTGGCAAAATAATTACAATTTAGCAATTAAACACTGGAGTGGTCTGCCAGCAGACAGACTGGTTATTTAGTTTTTACAAAGGAACAGGACACATTAATAAACAGGCCTGACAACGTGCCAGTTTTAACCAGCGAGCCTCTCGTCAACGGTAGACGGGGGCGTTAGAAGTGGTCTCTCTGCAGCACTGGGCTTGATGAGCGATGGAGAAGGGAGACCAAGACTTCTTCCTCTGTGGTCACAGTCAGCCTGTCAAACGGCGAAGGCCGTCGCACTGAAAACACCAGAGACACACAACTGGGTCTAGAGGAAACCACAGTGCCAAATGAGGACAGGAGGATGGATATACACAGTGTAGAATGCTCTGAGCTGATAGGAGAGCCGGGTCACTCGCTGTATATAGACTTTTTGTTTTCTACTGTATTATTGACTGTATGCTTGTTTACTCCACGTGTAACTCTGTTGTTGTATGTGTCAAACTGCTTTGCTTCATCTTGACCAGATCGCAGTTATAAATGAGTACTTGTTCTCAACTGGCCTACCTGGTTAAATAAAGGTGTTCTCAACTGGCCTACCTGGTTAAATAAAGGTGAAATATAAACAAAACTCTACTGGTCATTAGTAGGAAGCAGGAACTGGTGACCTGAAGCTGTAAGCAGCTAATCTAATGGACAACTTTTAAAAAGGGATAATGTGAGAATCTGGCTAGTTAGTATTGGCTTTCAAAACCAGCCCTTACTTCCTTCATACTGCACACAGAGACACATACAAACGCTACCCACTAGTTCATCTGACGCTGGGTAAGTGTGCCGCCAGAGCCCCCGGCCGTGTCAGCCAGAGCCCCACCGGCCGTGTCCAGCCAGAGCCCCCCGGCCGTGTCCAGCCAGAGCCCCCCGGCCGTGTCCCGCCAGAGCCCCCCGGCCGTGTCCCGCCAGAGCCCCCGGCCGTGTCCCGCCAGAGCCCCCCGGCCGTGTCCCGCCAGAGCCCCCTGGCCGTGTCCCGCCCTAGAGCCCCCTCCACCGTGTCCCGCCAGAGCCCCCTGGTCCGTCAGTTTCTGTCATCCTCTATGGTCATTGTCAGTGTGAGCCCCCAGATCTGGGACCGTGTTGAGAAGAACCAGTCCTGCCAGATCTACCAGCCCCCTATTGGCTGTGTACCTTTCAGCCAGAGCCCCCGTCCATCTCATGCCCATTGGTTCCCCTAGGCCGTGTCCAGCCAGAAGGAGGATCCCCGTCCATCTCATGCCCATTGGTTCAGCCAGAGCCCCTATTGGTTGTGTCCTTTCAGCCAGAGCCCCCCGTCCATCTCATGTTGGTTCATAGGCCAGAGCCCCTGCTGGTACATTTCGTGTCCGCTGCATTCAGAAGCCCCCCATCCGTGTCCATAGGCCAGAGCCCCCTGATGGTCTATGGTGACATGTGTAGTACAGGAACAGAGGGAACAATGAAATGACTGAGGAAAGAAAACCGGGGACCGGCTCAGACCTCTTTGTTGCTGCATCAGCAAATCAGGATTGTAGCCCTCAGAACCTCTGTACCTGGGTCCTGTAGCCTAAGTCCTAGTGTCTGTAGGATACAGGCCTTGAGTGGCCCTGTTGTAGGATACAGGAAGGCCTGGGGTCAACAACAGAACCTTGACCCTGGGTCAGGTGATGAACAGTCCTGGCCCAAAATCACCCATTTATGCTACTGCTAGCTGGTGATCAAGTAGGCCTGGTCCCAGATCAGTTTCTGTCATCCTGTTGTATGGTCAGAACCTTGTCAGTAAGGCCTGTGAGAATGACCATAGGCCTGGGTCGGTGAGTGTTGTAGGAAAGAACCTTGACAGTATGGGTCTGGGACCAGACTGTGGGTCGGTGCTGTTGTAGGAACAGAACCAGTCATGTTTCCTGACAGTAAGGCCTGGGGTCGGTGAAAGTATCTACCAGCTAACTCTGTTCAGAACTATAAGGCCTGGCTGCTGGTACATTTGACAGTTTCAGTGAACGTGTTGTAGGATGCAGAACCTTGACAGTAAGGCCTGGGTCGGTGAAGTGTTGTGTTGGATACAGGACCTTGACAGTCCATGTTGTAGGATACAGAACCTTGACAGTATGCAGAACCTTGACAGTAAGGCCTGGGTCATTTGTAGGATACAGAACCTGACAGTAAGGCCTGGGTCGGTGAACGTGTTGTAGGATACAGAACCTGACAGTAAGGCCTGGGTCAGGTGAACATGTTGTAGGATACAGGACCTTGACAGTTAGGCCTGGGTCGGTGAACGTGTTGTAGGATACAGGACCTTGACAGTAAGGCCTGGGTAGGATCTGAACGTGTTGTAGGATACAGGACCTTGACAGTAAGGCCTGGGTCGGTGAACGTGTTGTGTTGGATACAGAACCTTGACAGTAAGGCCTGGGTCGGTGAACGTGTTGTAGGATACAGGAAGACAGTAAGGCCTGGGTCGGTGAACGTGGGGATCGACAGTGAACGTGTTGTAGGATACAGGACCTTGACAGTTAGGCCTGGGGTCGGTGAACGTGTTGTAGGATACAGGACCTTGACAGTTAGGCCTGGGGTCGGTGAACGTGTTGTAGGATACAGGACCTTGACAGTAAGGCCTGGGGTCGGTGAACGTGTTGTAGGATACAGAACCTTGACAGTTAGGCCTGGGTCGGTGAACGTGTTGTAGGATACAGGACCTTGACAGTTAGGCCTGGGGTCGGTGAACGTGTTGTAGGATACAGGACCTTGACAGTTAGGCCTGGGTCGGTGAACGTGTTGGATGGACCCTTGACAGTTTGAGGCCTGGGGTCGGTGAACGTGTTGTAGGACACAGAACCTTGACAGTAAGGCCTGGGTCGGTGAACGTGTTGTGTTGGATACAGGACCTTGACAGTTAGGCCTGGGTCGGTGAACGTGTTGTAGGATACAGAACCTTGACAGTTAGGCCTGGGTCGGTGAACGTGTTGTAGGATACAGAACCTTGACAGTAAGGCCTGGGTCGGTGAACGTGTTGTAGGATACAGAACCTTGACAGTAAGGCCTGGGTCGGTGAACGTGTTGTAGGATACAGAACCTTGACAGTTAGGCCTGGGTCGGTGAACGTGTTGTAGGATACAGGACCTTGACAGTTAGGCCTGGGTCGGTGAACGTGTTGTAGGATACAGGACCTTGACAGTTAGGCCTGGGTCGGTGAACGTGTTGTAGGATACAGGACCTTGACAGTAAGGCCTGGGTCGGTGAACGTGTTGTAGGATACAGGACCTTGACAGTTAGGCCTGGGTCGGTGAACGTGTTGTAGGATACAGGACCTTGACAGTAAGGCCTGGGGTCGGTGAACGTGTTGTAGGATACAGGACCTTGACAGTTAGGCCTGGGGTCGGTGAACGTGTTGTAGGATACAGGACCTTGACAGTAAGGCCTGGGGTCGGTGAACGTGTTGTAGGATACAGGACCTTGACAGTAAGGCCTGGGTCGGTGAACGTGTTGTAGGATACAGAACCTTGACAGTTAGGCCTGGGTCGGTGAAAGTGTTTTAGTAAAATTTGTCAAAGCAGGATTTTTGGTGTTTACAGTGCTCTGGAGATAACAGTACATCAATTAGTCCTGTTTGGCAGGCTACAGGCTATATGCTACAGGCTATATGCTACAGGCTATATGCTACATGCTACAGGCTATATGCTACAGGCTATATGCTACAGGCATATATAGGCTTACCAAACCACATTACAGAGAGGAGACGACTAGGCATCGTCTTGGGTTTCCCCGAAGTTGACTTGGGGACACGACACTATAATTCTCCCATTCAAATGCCAGTCTACCATGCCGAAACATCGAGGTTGGCTGCACCCTCACCTTGCAGTGCTGCGAGCTACATTACTGCTTATAAAACTATAAGGACTCTAAGAGGGCTCCAGCTATGCATCAGGGTTTCTAACTTGCTAAGCGGCTAGATGTCAACATCAAGCTTCTTGGTTACAGCAGAGATATTCAACCCCCTTCTGGATCAAGTTCCCCTGTTGCCTAAATTGTTTTGTCAAAAACCCTGAGCCGTGTCTGAGAGACTAGTGGGACACAGTAATGGTTGAGCCGTGTCAGAGACTAGACACAGTAATGGTTGAGGAGACCCTGAGCCGTAGACTAGTGGACACAGTAATGGTTGAGGAGACCCTGAGCCGTGTCAGAGACTAGTGGGACACAGTAATGGTTTCATAAGCATGCAGCTGCCCCAGCCACTTACCATAAACACAAAGACCCACCCAGCAAGCCTATGCATGGCAGCCGAGGCAGAGAGGCCTGCTTTTTAGTGGGTTTACTTTATAAAAAGAAGGCCTACAGCCTGCAACAGCAGCACTGTACGTGGGTTAGGAAACAACAGCACCGTGGATTAAGAAACAGCACCGGGTGGGTTAGGAAACAGCACCGTGGATTAAGAAACAGCACCGGGTGGGTTAGGAAACAACAGCACCGTGGATTAAGAAACAGCACCGGGTGGGTTAGGAAACAACAGCACTGGATTAAGAAACAGCACCGGGTGGGTTAGGAAACAGCACCGTGGATTAAGAAACAGCACCGGGTGGGTCGGGAAGCAACGGCACCGGGTGGGTCGGGAAACACCGGCACCGGGCGGGTCGGGAAACACCGCACCGGGCGGGTCGGAAACACCGGCACCGGGCGGGTCAGGAAGCAACGGGTGGGTCAGGAAGCAACGGGTGGGTCGGGAAGCAACAGCACCGGGTGGGTCGAAGCAACAGCAACAGGTGGGTCGGGAAGCAACAGCACCGTGGATTAAGAAACAGCACCGGGTGGGTTAGGTAACAACAGCACCGTGGATTAAGAAACAGCACCGGGTGGGTTAGGAAACAACAGCACCGTGGATTAAGAAACAGCACCGGGTGGGTTAGGAAACAACAGCACCGTGGATTAAGAAACAGCACCGGGTGGGTCGGGAAGCAACGGCACCGGGTGGGTCGGGAAGCAACGGCAACAGCACCAGGTGGGTCGGGAAGCAACGGCACCGGGCGGGTCGGGAAGCAACGGCACCGGGCGGGTCGGGAAGCAACGGCACCGGGCGGGTCAGGAAGCAACGGCACCGGGCGGGAAGCAACGGCACCGGGCGGGTCGGAAGCAACGGCACAGGGCGGGAAGCAACGGCAACAGCACCAGGTGGGTCGGGAAGCAACGGCACCGGGCGGGTCAGGAAGCAACGGCACCGGGCGGGGGAAGCAACGGCACCGGGCGGGAAGCAACGGCACCGGGAAGCAACGGCACCGGAAGCAACAGCACCAGGCGGGTCGGGAAGCAACAGCACCAGGCGGGAAGCAACGGCACCGGGCGGGAAGCAACGGCACCGGGCGGGAAGGGCACCGGGCGGGTCGGGAAGCAACGGCACCGGGAAGCAACGGCACCGGGAAGCAACAGCACCAGGCGGGTCGGGAAGCAACAGCACCAGGCGGGTCGGGCACCGGGTGGGTCGGGAAGCAACAGCACCGGGTGGGTTAGGAAGCAACAGCACCAGGTGGGTCGGGAAGCACCAGGTGGGTCGGGAAGCAACAGCACCAGGTGGGTCGGCACCAGGTGGGTTAGGAAGCAACAGCACCAGGTGGGTTAGGAAGCAACAGCACCAGGTGGGTCGGGAAGCAACAGCACCAGGTGGGTTAGGAAGCAACAGCACCAGGTGGGTCGGGAAGCAACAGCACCAGGTGGGTCGGGAAGCAACAGCACCAGGTGGGTCGGGAAGCAACAGCACCGGGTGGGTTAGGTGGGGTGGGTTAGGAAGCAACAGCACCAGGTGGGTTGGCGTCTTTACAGGCCTCCATGGTTCAGAAACAAGAGAATGGTGGATGTCTTTCCACCAGCCCTGTCAATGTCTACATGAATATTCATGCCAGTTAAAGTAACAGGGCCAACCTACACTGAAGGTAGGGCAGGCCTATTCATGCCCATTACAGTAACAGGGACAACCTACACTGAAGGTAGGGCAGGCCTATTCATGCCCATTACAGTAACAGGGACAACCTACACTGAAGGTAGGGCAGGCCTATTCATGCCCATTACAGTAACAGGGCCAACCTACACTGCAGGTAGGGCAGGCCTATTCATGCCCATTACAGTAACAGGGCCAACCTACACTGCAGGTAGGGCAGGCCTATTCATGCCCATTACAGTAACAGGGCCAACCTACACTGCAGGTAGGGCAGGCCTATTCATGCCCATTACAGTAACAGGGCCAACCTAACTGCAGGTAGGGCAGGCCTATTCATGCCCATTACAGTAACAGGGCCAACCTACACTGCAGGTAGGGCAGGCCTATTCATGCCCATTACAGTAACAGGGCCAACCTACACTGCAGGTAGGGCAGGCCTATTCATGCCCATTACAGTAACAGGGCCAACCTACACTGCAGGTAGGGCAGGCCTATTCATGCCCATTACAGTAACAGGGCCAACCTACACTGCAGGTAGGGCAGGCCTATTCATGCCCATTACAGTAACAGGGCCAACCTACACTGCAGGTAGGGCAGGCCTATTCATGCCCATTACAGTAACAGGGCCAACCTACACTGCAGGTAGGGCAGGCCTATTCATGCCCATTACAGTAACAGGGCCAACCTACACTGCAGGTAGGGCAGGCCTATTCATGCCCATTACAGTAACAGGGCCAACCTACACTGCAGGTAGGGCAGGCCTATTCATGCCCATTACAGTAACAGGGCCAACCTACACTGCAGGTAGGGCAGGCCTATTCATGCCCATTACAGTAACAGGGCCAACCTACACTGCAGGTAGGGCAGGCCTATTCATGCCCATTACAGTAACAGGGCCAACCTACACTGCAGGTAGGGCAGGCCTATTCATGCCCATTACAGTAACAGGGCCAACCTACACTGCAGGTAGGGCAGGCCTATTCATGCCCATTACAGTAACAGGGCCAACCTACACTGCAGGTAGGGCAGGCCTATTCATGCCCATTAAAGTAACAGGGCCAACCTACACTGCAGGTAGGGCAGGCCTATTCATGCCCATTAAAGTAACAGGGCCAACCTACACTGCAGGTAGGGCAGGCCTATTCATGCCCATTAAAGTAACAGGGCCAACCTACACTGCAGGTAGGGCAGGCCTATTCATGCCCATTACAGTAACAGGGCCAACCTACACTGCAGGTAGGGCAGGCCTATTCATGCCCATTACAGTAACAGGGCCAACCTACACTGCAGGTAGGGCAGGCCTATTCATGCCCATTACAGTAACAGGGACAACCTACACTGCAGGTAGGGCAGGCCTATTCATGCCCATTACAGTAACAGGGCCAACCTACACTGCAGGTAGGGCAGGCCTATTGATAACATGGGAAGGCTGCATCCTAGTCCACTATACCGTCCACTAGTTTGAGCCCCAAAAGTAGTGCACTATAAAAGGGACGAGGGCACCATTTAGGACACAGGCCTTAAGCCTAACATTTTAGAACACGGGCCTTAAGTCTAACATTTTATAAAAGTGACTTGTCGGCATTAGGCCAAATATCTCACCCATGGGAAGATGAGGTACTGTGAGCAGTCTAGAGACACTCCCAAACAACCTTTAAGAAGACAAGTCTAACCGTCATTGACCTATTTAAATAGGTCAGTGACATGGACAATAACCCGCTAGTCATCTCAACGTTCAGTTCCTGCTGTCTCAGCTAAAAACAGAGCCTTGTGACTAACAATTAGACCACAACTGACAACATATTCTACCATCCAGCTGTGATAAAGATCAAGAGGTGTAAGACCACATGTTAACGTACGCCTCAAACGCCTGACAGTTTACCACGACCCCCCCCCTCTCTGGCTCCTGTTTACCATGCAGTCAGCTAGATGGCTTGGTAGTTAGCAGTCAGCTAGATGGCAGTTAGCAGTCAGCTAGATGGCTTGGTAGTTAGCAGTCAGCTAGATGGCTTGGTAGTTAGCAGTCAGCTAGATGGCTTGGTAGTTAGCAGTCAGCTAGATGGCTTGGTAGTTAGCAGCACAGTCAGCTAGATGGCTTGGTAGTTAGCAGTCAGCTAGATGGCTTGGTAGTTAGCAGTCAGCTAGATGGCTTGGTAGTTAGCAGTCAGCTAGATGGCAGTTAGCAGTCAGCTAGATGGCTTGGTAGTTAGCAGCACAGTCAGCTAGATGGCTTGGTAGTTAGCAGCACAGTCAGCTAGATGGCTTGGTAGTTAGCAGCACAGTCAGCTAGATGGCTTGGTAGTTAGCAGCACAGTCAGCTAGATGGCTTGGTAGTTAGCAGCACAGTCAGCTAGATGGCTTGGTAGTTAGCAGCACAGTCAGCTAGATGGCTTGGTAGTTAGCAGCACAGTCAGCTAGATGGCACACAGTCAGCTAGATGGCTTGGTAGTTAGCAGCACAGTCAGCTAGATGGCTTGGTAGTTAGCAGCACAGTCAGCTAGATGGCTTGGTAGTTAGCAGCACAGTCAGCTAGATGGCTTGGTAGTTAGCAGCACAGTCAGCTAGATGGCTTGGTAGTTAGCAGCACAGTCAGCTAGATGGCTTGGTAGTTAGCAGCACAGTCAGCTAGATGGCTTGGTAGTTAGCAGCACAGTCAGCTAGATGGCTTGGCAGTTAGCAGCACAGTCAGCTAGATGGCTTGGTAGTTAGCAGCACAGTCAGCTAGATGGCTTGGTAGTTAGCAGCACAGTCAGCTAGATGGCTTGGTAGTTAGCAGCACAGTCAGCTAGATGGCTAAGCACACAGTCAGCTAGATGGCTTGGTAGTTAGCAGCACAGTCAGCTAGATGGCTTGGTAGTTAGCAGCACAGTCAGCTAGATGGCTTGGTAGTTAGCAGCACAGTCAGCTAGATGGCTTGGTAGTTAGCAGCACAGTCAGCTAGATGGCTTGGTAGTTAGCAGCACAGTCAGCTAGATGGCTTGGTAGTTAGCAGCACAGTCAGCTAGATGGCTTGGTAGTTAGCAGCACAGTCAGCTAGATGGCTTGGTAGTTAGCAGCACAGTCAGCTAGATGGCTTGGTAGTTAGCAGCACAGTCAGCTAGATGGCTTGGTAGTTAGCAGCACAGTCAGCTAGATGGCTTGGTAGTTAGCAGCACAGTCAGCTAGATGGCTTGGTAGTTAGCAGCACAGTCAGCTAGATGGCTTGGTAGTTAGCAGCACAGTCAGCTAGATGGCTTGGTAGTTAGCAGCACAGTCAGCTAGATGGCTTGGTAGTTAGCAGCACAGTCAGCTAGATGGCTTGGTAGTTAGCAGCACAGTCAGCTAGATGGCTTGGTAGTTAGCAGCACAGTCAGCTAGATGGCTTGGTAGTTAGCAGCACAGTCAGCTAGATGGCTTGGTAGTTAGCAGCACAGTCAGCTAGATGGCTTGGTAGTTAGCAGCACAGTCAGCTAGATGGCTTGGTAGTTAGCAGCACAGTCAGCTAGATGGCTTGGTAGTTAGCAGCACAGTCAGCTAGATGGCTTGGTAGTTAGCAGCACAGTCAGCTAGATGGCTTGGTAGTTAGCAGCACAGTCAGCTAGATGGCTTGGTAGTTAGCAGCACAGTCAGCTAGATGGCTTGGTAGTTAGCAGCACAGTCAGCTAGATGGCTTGGTAGTTAGCAGCACAGTCAGCTAGATGGCTTGGTAGTTAGCAGCACAGTCAGCTAGATGGCTTGGTAGTTAGCAGCACAGTCAGCTAGATGGCTTGGTAGTTAGCAGCACAGTCAGCTAGATGGCTTGGTAGTTAGCAGCACAGTCAGCTAGATGGCTTGGTAGTTAGCAGCACAGTCAGCTAGATGGCTTGGTAGTTAGCAGCACAGTCAGCTAGATGGCTTGGTAGTTAGCAGCACAGTCAGCTAGATGGCTTGGTAGTTAGCAGCACAGTCAGCTAGATGGCTTGGTAGTTAGCAGCACAGTCAGCTAGATGGCTTGGTAGTTAGCAGCACAGTCAGCTAGATGGCTTGGTAGTTAGCAGCACAGTCAGCTAGATGGCTTGGTAGTTAGCAGCACAGTCAGCTAGATGGCTTGGTAGTTAGCAGCACAGTCAGCTAGATGGCTTGGTAGTTAGCAGCACAGTCAGCTAGATGGCTTGGTAGTTAGCAGCACAGTCAGCTAGATGGCTTGGTAGTTAGCAGCACAGTCAGCTAGATGGCTTGGTAGTTAGCAGCACAGTCAGCTAGATGGCTTGGTAGTTAGCAGCACAGTCAGCTAGATGGCTTGGTAGTTAGCAGCACAGTCAGCTAGATGGCTTGGTAGTTAGCAGCACAGTCAGCTAGATGGCTTGGTAGTTAGCAGCACAGTCAGCTAGATGGCTTGGTAGTTAGCAGCACAGTCAGCTAGATGGCTTGGTAGTTAGCAGCACAGTCAGCTAGATGGCTTGGTAGTTAGCAGCACAGTCAGCTAGATGGCTTGGTAGTTAGCAGCACAGTCAGCTAGATGGCTTGGTAGTTAGCAGCACAGTCAGCTAGATGGCTTGGTAGTTAGCAGCACAGTCAGCTAGATGGCTTGGTAGTTAGCAGCACAGTCAGCTAGATGGCTTGGTAGTTAGCAGCACAGTCAGCTAGATGGCTTGGTAGTTAGCAGCACAGTCAGCTAGATGGCTTGGTAGTTAGCAGCACAGTCAGCTAGATGGCTTGGTAGTTAGCAGCACAGTCAGCTAGATGGCTTGGTAGTTAGCAGCACAGTCAGCTAGATGGCTTGGTAGTTAGCAGCACAGTCAGCTAGATGGCTTGGTAGTTAGCAGCACAGTCAGCTAGATGGCTTGGTAGTTAGCAGCACAGTCAGCTAGATGGCTTGGTAGTTAGCAGCACAGTCAGCTAGATGGCTTGGTAGTTAGCAGCACAGTCAGCTAGATGGCTTGGTAGTTAGCAGCACAGTCAGCTAGATGGCTTGGTAGTTAGCAGCACAGTCAGCTAGATGGCTTGGTAGTTAGCAGCACAGTCAGCTAGATGGCTTGGTAGTTAGCAGCACAGTCAGCTAGATGGCTTGGTAGTTAGCAGCACAGTCAGCTAGATGGCTTGGTAGTTAGCAGCACAGTCAGCTAGATGGCTTGGTAGTTAGCAGCACAGTCAGCTAGATGGCTTGGTAGTTAGCAGCACAGTCAGCTAGATGGCTTGGTAGTTAGCAGCACAGTCAGCTAGATGGCTTGGTAGTTAGCAGCACAGTCAGCTAGATGGCTTGGTAGTTAGCAGCACAGTCAGCTAGATGGCTTGGTAGTTAGCAGCACAGTCAGCTAGATGGCTTGGTAGTTAGCAGCACAGTCAGCTAGATGGCTTGGTAGTTAGCAGCACAGTCAGCTACCTAGCTTGCTAACCTAGAATCTCCTAGCTAAAATGTATAACTATAGTAGCTAAACAGTGTTACAACTCACGAGAATCAAGCTGCACATCTCGATGGGTCCCAATGTCTGTCTGACTCCCACACCAACTTACAGTTCAAAATGCAGAATCATCTTCCAAGTTTTTTTGTTGTTGCAAAAAACATAGTGCTGCAACAACAAACAAACTAACAAACAAAAACAAGACAAAGCATTGAGTTCAAACTTCCCGTGCTGCATGGACACACACACACACACACACACACACACACACACACACACACACAGGAACTGAACTCTCACAACTACTTTGAGCCAGTGTCTGAATTTATACGCTGTGACGACACGCACTTTGGAGCGAACCATTTACGAGTCGTAGGGGTGGTAGGGTTTACTCATTAAATATCATGATATCAAGGCTGTCGCGTATTTAGATATACCTTATGTAGTTATGACTGTTTTGATACGGTCAATAATCAAAAGTATGTAAAGATAGTGAGAGATACTGTATCAGACTTTACCGATCACATAGCGGCCGCCTCACCTCAACGATGGTCTCATCCGCACCGCAGTAATCGAAAGCACATAAAAAAAAAAATCAGATTTAAAGGTTTGTAATAGTTGTTGACTGACCGTAAACAACTTTGTGAAAAAGTAGGTCATATGTACAAGGATTACACAATGCACATGTATGTAAACCACGATAAAGGAGTAATAGTTAGTTATATTGCCAAAACTACTGAAATGTGTTGGATATTTTATTTGAGTGACTTTCTGAGCAAATAGTCTCACAGTGGAAGTGTTTAAAAAAAAGGTGTTTTCAAATGACCTCAAAGCGTTATGGGTTGGGATGATGTCACGAGAATACCACCAGATATTTGCATAATGTTATGCAGCATGCCTTTGCACACATTGTATATAGACTCCCCTTTTTTTCTACTGTGTTATTGACTTGTTAATTGTTTACTCCATGTGTAACTCTGTGTTGTCTGTTCACACTGCTATGCTTTGTCTTGTCAGGTCGCAGTTGCAAATGAGAACTTAGCCTCCTGGTTAAATAAAGGTGTTCTCAACTAGCCTACCTGGTTAAATAAAGGTGTTCTCAACTAGCCTACCTGGTTAAATAAAGGTGAAATAAAAAAAAATAAAAAAATAAATACAACACTTGTTTTTAGTCCAGGAAAAGTTGCAAATGTGGTCCAATTTATTTGAGGGTTAACTGCATTTCACCACTAGTCATGTTTCATTATTTATCCTTGATTAGAGGAGTACCGGAACGCCAATTCTAAATAATAAAAAAATACTTCTACCCCCAAGCCATAAGACTCTTGAGGACTAATTTGCTTATTCCTGTCTGGTGGTAATGGGGTAACCATAACACATCAGAGTGTTCATACCTTTCTGTGTGGTGGTAGGACTGGTAACACATCAGAGTGTTCATACCTTTCTGTGTGGTGGTAATGGGGTTACCGTGGTAACATATCAGAGTGTTTATACCTTCCTGTGTGGTGGTAATGGGGTTACTGTCATACCTGTGTGGTGGTAATGGGGTTACTATGGTAACATAACACCATGGTAACATATGAGTGTTCATACCTTTCTGTGTGGTGGTAATGGGGTTACCATGGTAACATATCAGAGTGTTCATACCTTTCTGTGTGGTGGTAATGGGGTTACCGTGGTAACACATCAGAGTGTTCATACCTTCCTGTGTGGTGGTAATGGGGTTACCGTGGTAACATGTCAGAGTGTTCATACCTTCCTGTGTGGTGGTCCTGGGGTTACCGTGGTAACATGTCAGCGTGGGCATACCTTCCTCCTGGTGTCCCATGTACAACAGGAGTTCTACACAGGGTGATCCTGGTCCAGAATACACCTGGGTTTCTCCCTCCCCATATTGACTGATCCTGGTCCAGAATACACAGGGTTACTCCCCTGGTCCAGAATACACATATTAACTGATCCTGGTCCAGAATACACAGGGTTTCTCCCTCCCCATATTGACTGATCCTGGTCCAGAATACACAGGGTTTCTCCCTCCCCATATTAACTGATCCTGGTCCAGAATACACAGGGTTTCTCCCTCCCCATATTGACTGATCCTGGTCAGAATACACAGGGTTTCTCCCTCCCCATATTGACTGATCCTGGTCCAGAATACACAGGGTTTCTCCCTCCCCATATTGACTGATCCTGGTCCTGGTCTAGAATACACAGGGTTTCTCCCTCCCCATATTGACTGATCCTGGTCCAGAATACACAGGGTTTCTCCCTCCCCATATTGACTGATCCTGGTCCAGAATACACAGGGTTTCTCCCCTCCCCATATCGACTGATCCTGGTCCAGAATACACAGGGTTTCTCCCTCCTCATATTGACTGATCCTTGTCCAGAATACTGATCCTGGTTCAGAATACAGGGTTTCTCCCCCCAGGGTTTGGTTCTCCAGGTCTCCCATATTGACTGACATCCTGTCTGTTAGAGTGCCAGGTCTCTGTCCATTCAGAGACATCCTCTGTCTGTCAGAGTGCCAGGTCTCTGTCCATTCAGAGACATCAGTATCTGTCTGTCAGAGTCTCTGTCCATTCAGAGACATCTCCCATTCTGTCCATTCAGAGACATCAGTATCTGTCTGTCAGAGTGCCAGTCTCTGTCCATTCAGAGTATTTCACAGGTCTCTGTCTCTGTCCTCTCCATTCAGAGACATCAGTATCTGTCTGTCAGAGTGCCAGGTCTCTCTCCATTCAGAGACATCAGTATCTGTCTGTCAGAGTGCCTGGTCTCTCTCCATTCAGAGACATCAGGGTTTCAGAGTGCCAGGTCTCTCTCCATTCAGAGACATCAGTATCCTGTCTGTCAGAGTGCCAGGTTTCTCCATTCAGAGACATCAGTATCTGTCTGTCAGACTGTCAGAGTGCCAGGTCCAGAATTCAGAGACATCAGTATCTGTCTGTCAGAGTGCCAGGTCTCCCATTCAGAGACATCAGTATCCTGGTCAGAGTGCCAGGTCTCTCTCCATTCCCATCAGTATCATATCTCTGACTGTCAGAGTGCCAGGTCTCTCTGATCCTGGTTCTGCTAAATGGCAGAGACATCAGTATCAAGCAGGTGCTCTCTCCATTCAGAGACATCAGTATCTGTCTGTCAGAGTGCCAGGTCTCTCTGTCCATTCAGAGACATCAGTATCTGTCTGTCAGAGTGCCAGGTCTCTCTCCATTCAGAGACATCAGTATCTGTCTGTCAGAGTGCCAGGTCTCTCTGTCCATTCAGAGACTCTGTCCATTCAGTATCTGTCTGTCAGAGTGCCAGGTCTCTCTCCATTCAGAGACATCAGTATCTGCCTCTGTCAGAGTGCCAGGTCTCTCTCCATTCAGAGACATCAGTATCTGTCTGTCAGAGTGCCAGGTCTCTGTCCATTCAGAGACATCAGTATCTGTCTGTCAGAGTGCCAGGTCTCTCTCCATTCAGAGACATCAGTATCTGCCAGGTCTGTCCATTCAGAGTGCCAGGTCTCTCTGTCCATTCAGAGACATCAGTATCTAGCCTGTCTGTCAGAGTGTCAGGTCTCTCTCCATTCAGAGACATCAGTATCTGCCTCTGTCAGAGTGCCAGGTCTCTCTCCATTCAGAGACATCAGTATCTGTCTGTCAGAGTGCCAGGTCTCTCTCCATTCAGAGACATCAGTATCTAGCCTGTCTGTCAGAGTGCCAGGTCTCTCTCCATTCAGAGACATCAGTATCTGTCTGTCAGAGTGCCAGGTCTCTGTCCATTCAGAGACATCACTATCTGTCTGTCAGAGTGCCAGGTCTCTCTCCATTCAGAGACATCAGTATCTGTCTGTCAGAGTGCCAGGTCTCTGTCCATTCAGAGACATCAGTATCTGTCTGTCAGAGTGCCAGGTCTCTCTGTCCATTCAGAGACATCAGTATCTGTCTGTCAGAGTGCCAGGTCTCTCTCCATTCAGAGACATCAGTATCTAGCCTGCCTGTCTGTCAGAGTGCCAGGTCTCTGTCCATTCAGAGACATCAGTATCTGTCTGTCAGAGTGCCAGGTCTCTCTCCATTCAGAGACATCAGTATCTGTCTGTCAGAGTCATTCAGCATCAGTGTCTGTCAGAGTGCCAGGTCTCTCTCCATTCAGAGTCTCTCTCCATTCAGAGACATCAGTGTCTGTCTGTCAGAGTGCCAGGTCTCTCTCCATTCAGAGACATCAGTATCTAGCCTGTTTGTCAGAGTGCCAGGTCTCTCTCCATTCAGAGACATCAGTATCTAGTCTGTCAGAGTGTCTGTCAGAGTGCCAGGTCTCTCTCCATTCAGAGACATCAGTATCTGTCTGTCAGAGTGCCAGGTCTCTCTCCATTCAGAGACATCAGTATCTGTCTGTCAGAGTGCCAGGTCTCTCTCCATTCAGAGACATCAGTATCTCTCTCCATTCAGAGACATCAGTATCTGTCTGTCAGAGTGCCAGGTCTCTCTGTCCATTCAGAGACCTCAGTGTCAAACCCATCTGTCAGTGCCATCATCATGCTAGTCTCCATGTGCTGGCTCCATACATGTTTCATTTAAAATGACTTAAATGTAATGTTTCTGGGAACAAATAGTATCTGTTTTTTAAAACCAATGGCAGTTAGTAGAGGTAATATCTGAAACACAAACATGTTGAAGTTTGAAAAATCAGACTAAACCTACCAGGTCCTAATTCTGTTCTCATTCAGTTGGTTGAGAAGGCATAAGGATTGGAGGTGAGGTCTTTGCCAGAGCCCCATTGATGGACATTGGCAGAGTAGACCAGCTCTTGGCCCATTCATCAAAGATACTGGTTGGTCACACCCATGACATTATTAGTAGTGGTTATCTGGCAGAGAACCAACAGGCTCACCTTTCACTGTCCATTTAATGTCATTATCAGTAGGGGTTAATGTCATCAGTAGTGGTTAATGTCTGTCAGAGTAGTGGTTAATGTCATTATCCATTGGTTAATGTCAGGTTAATGTCATCAGTAAGTAATGGTCCTAGCTCCAGAACCCCATGCAGGAAGTAATGGTCCTAGCTCCAGAACCATGGAGGAAGTAATGGTCAGCTCCAGAACCCCATGCAGGAAGTAAAGGTCTGCTCAGAACCCCATGCAGGAAGTAAAGGTCCTAGCTCCAGAACCCCATGCAGGAAGTAATGGTCCTAGCTCCAGAACCCCATGCAGGAAGTAATGGTCCTAGCTCCAGAACCCCATGCAGGAAGTAATGGTCTATCTCCAGAACCCCATGCAGGAAGTAATGGTCCTAGCTCCAGAACCTCATGCAGGAAGTAATGGTCTAGCTCCAGAACCCCATGCAGGAAGTAATGGTCCTATTCAGAACCCCAGGCAGGAAGTAATGGTCAGTTCCATCAGGAAGTAAAGGTCCTAGCTCTGAACCTCAGCAGTGGTCCTAGTTCCAGAACCCCAGGCAGGAAGTAATCCTAGTTCAGAACCCGATCAGGAAGTAAAGGTCCTAGCTCTGTGCAGGAAGTAAAGGTCCTAGTTCCAGAACCCCAGGCAGGAAGTAATGGTCCTATTCAGAACATGCAGGAAGTAAAGGTCTAGCTCCAGAACCCCATGGAGGAAGTAATGGTCAGCTCCAGAACCCCATGCAGGACAGGAAGTAATGGTCCTATCTCCAGAACCCCATGCAGGACAGGAAGTATCTGGTCCTAGCTCCAGAACCCCTCCATTCAGAGAACCCCATCAGGACAGGAAGTAATGGTCTAGCTCCAGAACCCCATGCTGTCAGCTCCAGAACCTGCCAGGAGGTAATGTTCCTAGCTCCAGAACCCCATCAGGAAGTATGGTCCTAGCTCCAGAACCTCATGTAGGAGGTAATGGTCCTAGCTCCAGAACCCAAGCAGGAAGTAATGGTCTAGCTCCATTCAGGAGGTAATGGTCCTAGCTCCAGAACCCCAGGCATGAAGTAATGGTCTAGCTCCAGAACCCCATGTCAGGTAATGGTCCTAGCTCAGAACCCCATGCAGGAAGTCCTAGCTCCCCCAGGCATGAAGTTCCTAGCTCCAGAACCCCATGCAGGAAGTAATGGTCCTAGCTCCAGAACCCCAAGCAGGAAGTAATGGTCTAGCTCCAGAACCCCATGCAGGAAGTAATGGTCCTAGCTCCAGAACCTCCATTCAGGTCCTAGCTCCAGAACCCCATGCAGGAAGTAATGGTCCTGCTCAGAACCCCATGGAGGAAGTGGTCCTCCAGAACCCCATGCAGGAAGTAATGGTCCTGCTCCAGAACCCCATGCAGGAAGTAATGGTCCTAGCTCAGTATGCAGGAAGTAATGATCCTAGCTCCAGAACCCCATGCAGGAATTAATGGTCCTAGCTCCAGAACCCCATGCAGGAAGTAATGGTCCTAGCTCAGATCCTAGCTCCAGAACCCCATGCAGGAAATAAAGGTCCTAGCTCCAGAACCCCATGCAGGAAGTAATGGGCCAGCTCCAGAACACCATGCAGGAAGTAAAGGTCCTAGCTCCAGAACCCCATGCAGGAAGAAAGGTCCTAGCTCAGTATCTCAGTCAGACCCCATGCAGGAAGTAAAGGTCCTATCTCCAGAACCCCATGCAGGAAGTAATGGTCCTAGCTCCAGAACCCCATGCAGGAAGTAAAGGTCCTAGCTCCAGAACCCCATGCAGGAAGTAATGGTCCTATCTCCAGAACCCCATAATGGTCCTGTCAGAACCCCATCTGGTCCTATCTCCAGAACCCCAAGCAGGAAGTAAAGGTCATGCTCCAGAACCCCAAGCAGGAAGTAATGGTCTAGCTCCATAACCCCATGCAGGAAGTAAATGTCCTTTAAACCCCATGCAGGAAGTAAAGGTAAAGCTCCAGAACCCCAATGGAAGTAAAGGTCCTTCCAGGACCCCATGCAGGAACAAATAGCTGACTGCAGGAAGTTTTAAAACCAAGGAAGTAATGGTCCTAGCTCCAGAACCCCATGCAGGTAAGTAAAGGTCCTAACTCCAGAACCCCATGCAGGAAGTAAAGGTCCTAGCTCCAGAACCCCATGCAGGAAGTAAAGGTCCTATCCCCAGAACCCCAAATCAGACTAAACCTAGCTCCAGGACCCCATGCAGGAAGTTCCTATCTCCAGAACCCCATGCAGAAGTAAAGGTCCTCTCCAGAACCCATCGGAAGTAAAGGTCCTAGCTCCAGAACCCCATGGGAAGTAATGGCCTATCTCCAGAACCCCATGCAGGAAGTAAAGGTCCTGAGATGAGGTAATGGTCCTATCTCCAGAACCCCAAGCAGGAAGTAATGGTCCATTGAACCCCATGGGAAGTAAAGGTCATTGAACCCCAAGCAGGAAGTAAAGGTCCTAGCTCCAGAACCCCAAGCAGGAAGTAATGGTCCTAGCTCCAGGCCCCATTCATCAAATGTCCTAGCTCCAGAACCCCATGCAGGAAGTAAAGGTCCTAGCTCCAGAACCCCATGCAGGAAGTAAAGGTCCTAGCTCCAGAACCCCATGCAGGAAGTAAAGGTCCTAGCTCCAGAACCCCATGCAGGAAGTAAAGGTCCTAGCTGGAACCCCATGCAGGAAGTAAAGGTCCTAGCTCCAGGACCCCATGCAGGAAGTAATGGTCCTTTCACCCCATGCAGGAAGTAATCAGTAGAACCCCATGCAGTTAATGGTCCTAGCTATGCAGTAAGTAAAGGTCCTAACTCCAGAACCCCATGCAGGAAGTAAAGGTCATAGCTCCAGAACCCCATGCAGGAAGTAAAGGTTAATGCTCCAGAACCCCAAGCAGGAAGTAAAGGTCCTAGCTCCAGGACCCCATGCAGGAAGTAAAGGTCCTATCTCCAGAACCCCATGCAGGAAGTAAAGGTCCTAGCTCCAGAACCCCATGCAGGAAGTAAAGGTCCTAGCTCCAGAACCCCATGCAGGAAGTAATGGTCCTAGCTCCAGAACCCCATGCAGGAAGTAAAGGTCCTAGCTCCAGAACCCCATGCAGGAAGTAATGGTCCTATCTCCAGAACCCCATGCAGGAAGTAATGGTCCTATCTCCAGAACCCCATGCAGGAAGTAATGGTCCTAGCTCAGAACCCCATGCAGGACAGGAAAATGGTCCTAGCTCCAGAACCCCATGCAGGAAGTAATGGTCCTAGCTCCAGAACCCCATGCAGGAAGTAATGGTCCTAGCTCCAGAACCCCATGCAGGAAGTAATGGTCCTAGCTCCAGAACCCCATGCAGGAAGTAAAGGTCCTAGCTCCAGAACCCCAGGCATGTGTGCAGCCAGGAGACTGTATGCAGGAAGTAAAGGTCCTAGCTCCAGAACCCCATGCAGGAAGTAAAGGTCCTAGCTCCAGAACCCCATGCAGGAAGTAATGGTCCTAGCTCCAGAACCCCATGCAGGAAGTAATGGTCCTAGCTCCAGAACCCCATGCAGGAAGTAATGATCCTAGCTCCAGAACCCCATGCAGGAATAATGGTCCTAGCTCCAGAACCCCATGCAGGAAGTAATGATCCTAGTTCCAGAACCCCATGCAGGAAATAAAGGTCCTAAGAACCCCATGCAGGAAGTAATGGGCCTAGCTCCAGAACCCCATGCAGGAAGTAAAGGTCCTAGCTCCAGAACCCCATGCAGGAAGTAATGGTCCTAGCTTCAGAACCCCATGCAGGAAGTAAAGGTCCTATCTCCAGAACCCCATGCAGGAAGTAATGGTCCTAGCTCCAGAACCCCATGCAGGAAGTAAAGGTCCTATCTCCAGAACCCCAAGCAGGAAGTAATGGTCCTAGCTCCAGAACCCCATGCAGGAAGTAAAGGTAATAAGCAGGAAGTCCTAGCTCCAGAACCCCAAGCAGGAAGTAATGGTCCTATCTCCAGAACCCCATGCAGGAAGTAAAGGTCCTAGCTCCAGAACCCCATGCAGGAAGTAAAGGTCCTAGCTCCAGAACCCCATGCAGGAAGTAATGGTCCTATCTCCAGAACCCCATGCAGGAAGTAATGGTCCTAGCTCCAGAACCCCATGCAGGAAGTAATGGTCCTATCTCCAGAACCCCATGCAGGAAGTAATGGTCCTATCTCAGAACCCCATGCAGGAATTAATGGTCCTAGCTCCAGAACCCCATGCAGGACAGGAAGTAATGGTCCTAGCTCCAGAACCCCATGCAGGAAGTAATGGTCCTAGCTCCAGAACCCCATGCAGGAAGTAATGGTCCTAGCTCCAGAACCCCATGCAGGAAGTAATGGTCCTAGCTCCAGAACCCCATGCAGGAAGTAAAGGTCCTAGCTCCAGAACCCCAGGCACAGCCAGGAGACATGCAGGAAGTAAAGGTCCTAGCTCCAGAACCCCATGCAGGAAGTAAAGGTTCTAGCTCCAGAACCCCATGCAGGAAGTAATGGTCCTAGCTCCAGAACCCCATGCAGGAAGTAAAGGTCCTAGCTCCAGAACCCCATGAACCCAGGAGACATGCAGGGGATGTGTGCAGCCAGGAGACTGTATGCATGCCATCTGGGTTTCTAATTAAAATGATCATTAATTGAAACATACATACAGTAGCCTGTTTTTGATCTAAAAGCTCTCAAAAAAGACAACACACCTCTCATCAATAAAACAAAAGCAAAAAATATATATAAAAATAAATTCATACATTTCTACACAATTTATTTCATGGTCCTTCAAGCCATTTCATGTCTGTCTTTGCTTGTAAACAAACATTTTATTACACTGTAAGTAATTGGCGATCCTAGTTACGAACTTTGAAATGCACAAACTGTCACTAATGTTCACTACCGTAGCCGGGTGTAGAGGTGCTAACTGAGGATGGTGAGTTGCAGTTAGTCATCTACCAATAAAGGGCCCTTTCCCGTAGTAGACCATCAATGCTAAGTATAATCTCTTTTATTACCAATCGAGACAAGACAACATTTACGTGAAAAGGAAAACAGGGACACCTACTGACAGAGTTGCAGAACTACATCCATATCACTTCTGTTGAGCAACTCTTTTTGCTGAGTGGAATCACCAATTAGTAGTTTTGACGATTGATCAAACGGGAAATGTTGTCATGGAAACAGTTGACCAAATCCAAGCAGGTGATTATTTTATTATTTAACCTTTATTTCACTAAGCAAGTCAGTTAAGAAACAAATGTGCAAATTTACAATGAGGACTTACCTCGGCCAAACCCGAACAGCACTGAGTTTGGCCGGGACTCCCAATCACAGCCGTGTGTGATTCAGCCTGGATTCGAACCAGGGACTGTAGTGACGCCTCTTGCACTGAGATGCAGTGTCTTAGACCGCTGCGCCACTCGGGAGCCCAGTTCAACAGAGGTGTCTTCCCAAATGGCACCCTATTCCCTACATAGTGCACTACTTTTCACCAGAGCCCTATGAGCCCTGGTCAAAAGTAGTGCACTACATAGGGAATACAGGGTGACCTTTGGAAACTAATATGAGACCAGAAAAACATGAAAGGACCATCTGGTCGCCATAGACTCCCAGTTATTGACACAACTACCTGTCAGACATTTAGTTCATCCACAGCTCATAGCAGAGAGATGAGATCATTCAACCTTAACGCTCCTCCAGGATAATGGGGGGGCAAAGGACCCCAGGACATAGGAGTCCATCTGGGATTGGGCCTTGTCTTTGGCTCTGGGAGCCCATGACTCAGGAGTAGAGGTGGAGGCCATTTTGGGGGATGGGTCAGCGTGTCAACGGGAGGGGGGGGGGGGGTTCTGGAGCAATGCCCATCAATGTTGTTGGTTGTGTAAAACAAAGTGTACAGAAGATGTGTAGTGTCTATGCTTGACAGTAATATTCAGTGTGTTGTCCAGAAGTGTAGTGTCTATGCTTGACAGTAATATTCAGTGTGTTGTCCAGAAGTGTAGTGTCCCAGTAATATTCAGTGTGTTGTAGAATGTAGTGTCTATGCCAGTCCTATTCAGTGTGTTGTCGTAATATTCAGTGTCCAGTGTGCTGGATATAATATTCAGTGTGTTGTCCAGAAGTGTAGTGTCTATGCTTGATAGTAATAGTCAGTGTGTTGTACAGTGTAGTGTCTATCCCAAATATTCAGTGTGTGGTAGAAGTGTAGTGTCTATGCTTGATAGTAATAGTCAGTGTGTTGTCCAGAAGTGTAGCCTATGCTTGAAGTAATATTCAGTGTGTTGTACAGAAGTGTAGTTCTATGCTTGATAGTAATAGTCCTTCCTATGCTTGATAGTAATATTCAGTGTGTTGTACAGAAGTGTTGTCTATGCTTGACAGTAATATTCAGTGTGTTGTCCAGAAGTGTAGTGTCCCTGCCAGTAATATCAGTGTGATGTCCAGAAGTGAGTGTCCCAGAATGTCCAGAGTGTTGTCCCAGTCCTCTTTAACGGCTGTCCGAAGTCTGGATACCGGAAGACGCTGTCATACACGTGTCCATCCCAAACATGCTCAATGGGTAACATGTCTGGTGAGCATGCAGGCCATGGAAGAACTACATTTTCGGTCCAGATCCTTCCTGTCCTTGTTGTGTCCTTTGTCTTCTCTGTACCGGTAGACTTCCTGTCCTTGTTGTGTCTCTGCCTTCTCTGTACCGGTAGACTTCCTGTCCTTGTTGTGTCTTTGTCTTCTCTGTACCGGTAGACTTCCTGTCCTTGTTGTGTATTTGTCTTCTCTGTACCGGTAGACTTCCTGTCCTTGTTGTGTCCCTGCCTTCTCTGTACCGGTAGACTTCCTGTCCTTGTTGTGTCCCTGCCTTCTCTGTACCGGTAGACTTCCTGTCCTTGTTGTGTATTTGTCTTCTCTATACCGGTAGACTTCCTGTCCTTGTTGTGTCTCTGCCTTCTCTGTACCGGTAGACTTCCTGTCCTTGTTGTGTCCCTGCCTTCTCTGTACCGGTAGACTTCCTGTCCTTGTTGTGTCTCTGCCTTCTCTGTACCGGTAGACTTCCTGTCATTGTTGTAAGACTTGTGAACATTGGAGAGCAAAATTACCTTTAGCTTCCTTCATGTAAAGACATAAAAATTGAATCCATGAGTTCATCGGACTCTGGGTAACTAGATAAAATGATAGTATCATTTTTTAAGTTAAAAGACTTTGCAGATATAGTTAATATTGACTAATTTGCCTTGTGACATGTCCCTGTTGTGTCTGCACTCTCAAATCAAATGTTATTTGTCACATGCGCCAAATACAACAGGTATTAGGTGTGCTTACCCAAGGATCAGTACCCTTTGGATTCCATTTTAGCCTGAAATGACCTAAATCTAAATGTAGCTCGGGACCTGAAGCAAGGGCAGTGCTTTTCCCTGCGGTTCATTTTCATGCCAGCCAGGTAGGCAATGCTCCTGTTATAAAGAGAAGCAATGTGCTTAATATTAGGAAAGTTGAGGAATAAATATAGTAGGCCTAGCCTATAGAAAGCTGATGGGATCCTCCTCTTTTTAGTAGAGGTTCACGCAATTGCATAGCCTATGAAAATTTTGCGAAACACAAACTTTAATGTTTGATTAGATTTTCCACAACATTTGCATTGATGTCAGAGAGATTAGAGACAGAATGCAGAGTACCACAGTTAGCAAGTTTGGTAGGCTACTAATGACCATCAGCTAAACGATCACTTTGAACTTGACCGCCGTTGTGGAGGTAATTTGGTCGCCCTATAACCCACCGGTTGGAAGTTCACTGAGGCATTGCAACGACAGCAGCGAAGAGGTGAAATGAGAATGGGAGCAGCAAACTAGCTGGTTTTCCACCACCAAAGACCTCCTTCAAGACGATTGGACAAGAGATCCTCATGAATCTGGTTGAGTGAACGCCAAGAGTGTGGAAAACTGTAAAAGCAAATAGAGGCTACTTTGAAGAATCTAAAATATCTTTACATGTGTTTAACACTTTTATTTGTTTACTACATGATTCCATATGTGTTATTTTATATAGTTCTGATGTCTTCACTATTATTCTACAACGTAGAAAATAGTAAAAAGAAAGAAAACTCAACTTCTGACCGGAACTGTTGCCTTGAGGTATAATATTCTGCCCACATGAATTCATTTATAAAGGCCATTAAAAATATTAGTCATACAGGGTTTAATGAAAAATCATTAAAACATACACATTTAATAAGAGACTCATGAACACAATCATTCAATGCTTCCCCGGTGAGCCACAGCTTCCCGGTGAGCCACAGCTGGTGAGCCACAGCTTCCCGGCGAGCCACAGCTTCCCGAGCCACAGCTTCCCCCTGGCGAGCCACAGCTTCCCCGGTGAGCCACAGCTTCCCGGTGAGCCACAGCTTCCCCGGCGAGCCACAGCTTCCCGGGAAACTCAGTGTATTTCAGCCTCACACAGACGAAAGAGTAGCGGAGGAAGGAGTTCGCTGCAGTGTTCGCTGTAAAATGTTAGGCGCTGTGGCAGTGCTTCGGGTTCTGGGGTTATGTTCTGGGAGTCGTGTTCTCTCCTTGTGCCTCAGTCTCTGCCCTCTCTGTGTCCATGTATGCCTGGACAGACCTCCACAGAGCTTTGATGTTCCCCTCTCCGAACCCTGACGCACCTCTCCTCTCGATTAGCTCCAGGAAGAAGGTGTCCTCTGAGAAGATGGGCTTGGTGAACACCTGGAGCAGGTATCTGTTTAGAGGGAATGAGAAGATGGGCTTGGTGAACGGCTGGAGCAGGTATCTGTTTAGAGGGAATGAGAAGATGGGCTGGGTGAACACCTGGAGCAGGTATCTGTTTAGAGGGAATGAGAAGATGGGCTGGGTGAACGCCTGGAGCAGGTATCTGTTTAGAGGGAATGAGAAGATGGGCTTGGTGAACACCTGGAGCAGGTATCTGTTTAGAGGGAATGAGAAGATGGGTGAACACCTGGAGCAGGTATCTGTTTAGAGGGAATGAGAAGATGGGTGAACACCTGGAGCAGGTATCTGTTTAGAGGGAATGAGAAGATGGACTTGGTGAACACCTGGAGCAGGTATCTGTTTAGAGGGAATGAGAAGATGGGTGAACACCTGGAGCAGGTATCTGTTTAGAGGGAATGAGAAGATGGGTGAACACCTGGAGCAGGTATCTGTTTAGAGGGAATGAGAAGATGGGCTTGGTGAACACCTGGAGCAGGTATCTGTTTAGAGGGAATGAGAAGATGGGCTTGGTGAACGCCTGGAGCAGGTATCTGTTTAGAGGGAATGAGAAGATGGGCTTGGTGAACGCCTGGAGCAGGTATCTGTTTAGAGGGAATGAGAAGATGGGCTGGGTGAACGCCTGGAGCAGGTATCTGTTTAGAGGGAATGAGAAGATGGGTGAACGCCTGGAGCAGGTATCTGGGGAATGAGAAGATGGGCTGGGTGAACGTCTGGAGCAGGTATCTGGGGAATGAGAAGATGGGCTGGGTGAACGCCTGGAGCAGATATCTGGGAATGAGAAGATGGGCTTGGTGAACGCCTGGAGCAGGTATCTGGGAAATGAGAAGATGGGCTTGGTGAACGCCTGGAGCAGGTATCTGGGAATGAGAAGATGGGCTGGGTGAACGCCTGGAGCAGGTATCTGGGAATGAGAAGATGGGCTTGGTGAACGCCTGGAGCAGGTATCTGTTTAGAGGGAATGAGAAGATGGGCTTGGTGAACGCCTGGAGCAGGTATCTGTTTAGAGGGAATGAGAAGATGGGCTGAACACCTGGAGCAGGTATCTGGGAATGAGAAGATGGGCTTGGTGAACGGCTGGAGCAGGTATCTGTTTAGAGGGAATGAGAAGATGGGCTGGGTGAACGTCTGGAGCAGGTATCTGTTCTGGGAATGAGAAGATGGACTGGGTGAACACCTGGAGCAGGTATCTGTTTAGAGGGAATGAGAAGATGGGCTTGGAAAACCTGGAGCAGGTATCTGGGTAGAGGGAATGAGAAGATGGGCTTGGGTGAACACCTGGAGCAGGTATCTGTTTGAGGGAATTAGAAATGGACATTTGAACGCCTGGAGCAGGTATCTGGGAATGAGAAGATGGGCTGGGTGAACGTCTGGACCAGGTATCTGGGACCTGAGAACTCTGGGCTGGGTACACTCTGACCTCTATCTGGGAATGAGAAGATGGGCCTCTACACTCTGACCTCTATCTGTGTTGTGATGAAGAGAGCAGTAGACATACTGCAGGTCTCATCAGAATGAAATAAAGGGCTATATTGAAAACCCTGGACAGTCTTTAAGGAACACTAGCATTTGATACCTACAGGCTAATGAATCTGGTACCTTTTCTTCTGCATGTCCGTAGTCTGACAGGAGGGGCAGTCTGGACCTGGCGCAGGTATCTGTGTAGGAGGAATGAGAAGATGGACAGCATCTGGGGGTCGTAACCTGCGTCCTCCATCTCTGTTTACCCACCTGCCACAGGACAAGACACAGGGGTCAACGCACAGTGGTAGTAGACGTTTAAGGAGCCTCAGTCAGTAAATGGACACTGGGTGTCTCCTGGAGCAGGTATCTGTTTAGAGGGAATGAGAAGACGCGGAAAACAACGGTGGAGAGGATATCCACCAACAACACCAACAGTTTTCAATCACGCTACAACTTCCTGCTTCCAGTAAACAACTTCCTGTCGTGTTCAATCACGCTTAGAAAACTTTATACTCTGCTTCCAGTAAACAACTTCCTGTCGTGTTCAATCACGCTACAACTTCCTGCTTCCAGTAAACAACTTCCTGTCGTGTTCAATCACGCTAGACAACTTCCTACTTCCAGTAAACAACTTCCTGTCGTGTTCAATCACGCTACAACTTCCTGCTTCCAGTAAACAACTTCCTGTCGTGTTCAATCACGCTACAACTTCCTGCTTCCAGTAAACAACTTCCTGTCGTGTTCAATCACGCTACAACTTCCTGCTTCAGTAAACAACTTCCTGTCGTGTTCAATCACGCTACAACTCCTGCTTCCAGTAAACAACTTCCTGTCGTGTTCAATCACGCTACAACTTCCTGCTTCCAGTAAACAACTTCCTGTCGTGTTCAATCACGCTACAACTTCCTGCTTCCAGTAAACAACTTCCTGTCGTGTTCAATCACGCTACAACTTCCTACTTCAGTAAACAACTTCCTGTCGTGAGACTTCAATCACGCTACAACTTCCTACTTCCAGTAAACAACTTCCTGTCGTGTTCAATCACGCTACAACTTCCTACTTCCAGTAAACAACTTCCTGTCGTGTTCAATCACGCTACAACTTCCTACTTCCAGTAAACAACTTCCTGTCGTGTTCAATCACGCTACAACTTCCTACTTCCAGTAAACAACTTCCTGTCGTGTTCAATCACGCTACAACTTCCTACTTCCAGTAAACAACTTCCTGTCGTGTTCAATCACGCTACAACTTCCTACTTCCAGTAAACAACTTCCTGTCGTGTTCAATCACGCTACAACTTCCTACTTCCAGTAAACAACTTCCTGTCGTGTTCAATCACGCTACAACTTCCTACTTCCAGTAAACAACTTCCTGTCGTGTTCAATCACGCTACAACTTCCTGCTTCCAGTAAACAACTTCCTGTCGTGTTCAATCACGCTACAACTTCCTACTTCCAGTAAACAACTTCCTGTCGTGTTCAATCACGCTACAACTTCCTGCTTCCAGTAAACAACTTCCTGTCGTGTTCAATCACGCTACAACTTCCTACTTCCAGTAAACAACTTCCTGTCGTGTTCAATCACGCTACAACTTCCTACTTCCAGTAAACAACTTCCTGTCGTGTTCAATCACGCTACAACTTCCTACTTCCAGTAAACAACTTCCTGTCGTGTTCAATCACGCTACAACTTCCTACTTCCAGTAAACAACTTCCTGTCGTGTTCAATCACGCTACAACTTCCTACTTCCAGAAAACAACTTCCTGTCGTGTTCAATCACGCTACAACTTCCTACTTCCAGAAAACAACTTCCTGTCGTGTTCAATCACGCTACAACTTCCTACTTCCAGTAAACAACTTCCTGTCGTGTTCAATCACGCTACAACTTCCTACTTCAAGAAAACAACTTCCTGTCGTGTTCAATCACGCTACAACTTCCTACTTCCAGTAAACAACTTCCTGTCGTGTTCAATCACGCTACAACTTCCTACTTCCAGTAAACAACTTCCTGTCGTGTTCAATCACGCTACAACTTCCTACTTCCAGTAAACAACTTCCTGTCGTGTTCAATCACGCTACAACTTCCTACTTCCAGTAAACAACTTCCTGTCGTGTTCAATCACGCTACAACTTCCTACTTCCAGTAAACAACTTCCTGTCGTGTTCAATCACGCTACAACTTCCTACTTCCAGTAAACAACTTCCTGTCGTGTTCAATCACGCTACAACTTCCTACTTCCAGTAAACAACTTCCTGTCGTGTTCAATCACGCTACAACTTCCTACTTCAAGAAAACAACTTCCTGTCGTGTTCAATCACGCTACAACTTCCTACTTCAGTAAACAACTTCCTGTCGTGTTCAAGCACGCTACAACTTCCTACTTCCAGTAAACAACTTCCTGTCGTGTTCAAGACGCTACAACTTCCTACTTCCAGTAAACAACTTCCTGTCATGTTCAAGCACGCTACAACTTCCTACTTCAAGAAAACAACTTCCTGTCGTGTTCAATCACGCTACAACTTCCTACTTCAAGAAAACAACTTCCTGTAGATGCATGTAGAGCTACAGAGGACTGTTTGGGTTCCTTTGAATGATCCATGTACCACAATGCATTGGGGCATCTCACAGACCTGTTTCATTCACAAGTTAGAGACGGACGGACACGAGTGAGAGACGGGCGGACATGCGTGAGAGAGACGGACGGACATGAGTGAGAGAGACGGACGGACATGCGTGAGAGAGACGGACGGACATGAGTGAGAGACAGACGGACATGCGTGAGAGAGACGGACGGACATGAGTGAGAGACGGACGGACGGACATGCGTGAGAGACGGACGGACATGCGTGAGAGACGGACGGACATGCGTGAGAGACGGACGGACATGCGTGAGAGACAGACGGACATGAGTGAGAGAGACGACGGACATGCGTGAGAGAGACGGACGGACATGAGTGAGAGACGGACGGACATGCGTGAGAGACGGACGGACATGAGTGAGAGACAGACGGACATGCGTGAGAGACGGACGGACATGAGTGAGAGAGACGGACGGACATGAGTGAGAGACGGACGGACGGACATGCGTGAGAGACGACGGACGGACATGCGTGAGAGACGGACGGACATGCGTGAGAGACGGACGGACGGACATGCGTGAGAGACGGACGGACGGACATGCGTGAGAGACGGACGGACGGACATGCGTGAGAGACGGACGGACGGACATGAGTGAGAGACGGACGGACATGCGTGAGAGACGGACGGACATGCGTGAGAGACGGACGGACATGCGTGAGAGACGGACGGACATGCGTGAGAGAGACGGACGGACATGCGTGAGAGAGACGGACGGACATGCGTGAGAGAGACGGACGGACATGCGTGAGAGAGACAGAGACGGACATGCGTGAGAGACAGACGGACATGCGTGAGAGAGACGGACGGACATGCGTGAGAGACGGACGGACATGCGTGAGAGACGGACGGACGGACATGCGTGAGAGACGGACGGACGGACATGCGTGAGAGACGGACGGACATGCGTGAGAGACGGACGGACGGACATGCGTGAGAGACGGACGGACATGCGTGAGAGACAGACGGACATGCGTGAGAGACAGACGGACATGCGTGAGAGACGGACGGACATGCGTGAGAGACAGACGGACATGCGTGAGAGACAGACGGACGGACATGCGTGAGAGACGGACGGACATGCGTGAGAGACGGACGGACATGCGTGAAGGAGATTGTAGATTATGAAAAGTGCTATAAAAAGTTAAATAAATGTATAATTAATAGGTGCAATCAATATGGTAGAAGCTCCACCCTGCTCTCTGATAGGCTAAGTGGAAGTTTCACCATATTGCTAATACCAATCAAATCCTCTAGGGCAGGGGTGTCAAAGTCAAATGGACGGAGGGCCAAATAAAAATTTAGCTACAAGCCGAGGGCCGGACTGTTCGAATGTTCATTGAAAATTTTAAATGACGCATATAGTCTAGTGAACCTAATTGAACCTACTGAAAACCTAACAAATATATTCCAATATGATCAGATAAATAAAGCAATATTTTCTTATGGCTCTGTCAGTAATCTTTAATTTTCAACAGACACAAAAGACAAATTTCCTTTATATAAAAATCCCCATAACATGAACATTAAATGAAAGAAACCGGTATTCAAGGCACCATCAGTAGCCTATATTTTCTATTTTAGCAAAAGTGGGCTAAATTTACTTCAAAGAAAAAAACAATAATAGCAATTTTCTATCATCCACTCAACTGAAATATTTTTAAAATATAATTGGATTGAAATACAATAAAATAAAGTGCAAAAATCTATTAATCAAAAACAACACTTTGTTTAAGGAGAAGTAACATGCAGTGAAAACAAATATTAAACTTTAACTTTTAAACTTGAACTGAGTAAAAACTCTAAATATGTGATTGCACAGTAATGTTCACTTGTTTGAGGTTGAGGGTGATACTTGGTGGTGTCCCATCTTTTCCACAAGTTCATCAATGTTCGGGGTAAGGCTCTGAGCTGAGGAAATCCTCAGAATTGAGTGGAGGTGTTCAGCAGTAAGTCGACTTCTGTGTGATGTTTTGTTCAAGTTCATCAAAGAAAACAGTTGTTCACACAGGTATGTGCTGCCAAACATAGACAACGTTTGAGCAGCCTGGATGCGCAGCTGGGGCATTGTGTCGGGAGGAAACGGGCGAACTCCGCAGCACCCACTGCCGCATATTTTGCCCTCAGTGCATCATTGCATTGGAGGTCAATCAACTCCATTTGGAGGTTTGGTGGTGAGCTTTCCACGTCAACAGCAAATGGGTTACCGAGCAGTTCCAACCTGCTTTTTGTGCTTCAAAGTCAGCAAATCGGACGTCGAAAGTCAGCGGCAAGCATACCTATTTTATCAGCCAACTGTGCGCCGGGAACGCACTGACCGTAGAGAGCTTCTCTTTCATGGTCTGGCAGCTGGGAAAGTGGCTCAAATTTTCTTTCCGCATCTGCGTAGACCCACAGAGTCAGTTTGGTTTTAAATGCCTTCACTGTACTGTACATATCAGAGATGACACGATCCCGACCCTGCAGCTGCAAGTTCATTGCATTCAGATGACACGTAATGTCACACAGAAAAGCCATTTCACACAGAAACATTTCGTCTCGGAGTTGTGTTGTGTCTTTCCCTTTGCTGTCCAAGAACAGACAAATCTCCAGACGAGCTCGAAACATCTTTGAAGCACCTTTCCCTGGCTTAGCCATCCACCTCTGTGTGATAAGGCAAATCACCATGCTCCATCCTAACTCCGTAGAAATGCCTTGAACTGGCGGTGATTCAAACCTTTGGCTCTGATAAAGTTAACTGTGCGCGTGATGATGCTCATTACATGCTCCATTTTCAAGGCTTTACCGCACAACGCTTCCTGGTGTATGATACAATGATAAGCTGTCAGCTCACCTGTCGCCGAGATCCTCTTGCATCTTTTCCCGTATCTTCGCCACCAGTCCGCTCCTGTGTCCACACATCGCAGGTGCTCCGTCGGTTGTCAAACCCACCAGTTTTTCCGAGGCAGCTCCATCTCATTTACACATCTTGACACCTCTTCATACAAATCATGCCCCGTAGTTGTGCCATGCATAGGACGTAAACCAAAAACTCCTCTGTCACGCTTAGGCTGGAGTCCACTCCGCGGATGAAAATTGACAACTGGGCAATGTCAGAAATGTCGGTGCTCTCATCCACAGCCAAGGAATATGCAATGAAATCTTTTCCCTTTTTCACAAGCTGCTCTTTTAGATTGATGGACAACTGGTCTACTCTCTCGGCAATGGTGTTTCTGCTCAGACTCACATTTAAAAGAGTTGCCTTTTTTCTGGGCAAACTTCCGTCACAAACTTTAATCATGCAGTTTTTGATGAAATCCCCTCCGTAAATGGCCGGGCTGATTTAGCGATCTCTTCTGCCAAAATAAAACTGGCCTTGACAGCAGCCTGGCCTTGTGATTTGGCTTTTTTGAACAGAGCCTGTCGAGATTTGAGGCCTCGTTTTAATTCCTCTGCCTTTTGTAGCCTTTGTTCCATGTCCATATTCTTGTTTTTGTCCGCGTGTTTCGTTTCATAATGTCGTCTCAGATTATACTCTTTCAGTACAGCCACACTTTCTCCACACAGAAGACACACAGGTTTTCCAGCTACCTCCGTGAACAAATACTCCGACTCCCACCTTGTTTGAAACCCCGGTTCTCAGTGTCCACCTTCCGTTTTGCCATTTTTGATGGGTATCTGAAAGTTAATTTTACTGTGATGCTGACAACTGCTGTGCCAATAAATATTGAAATGAAGCAGCCTAACTGCTCGGTGCGTCACCGTTGCATTGTGGGAAATGTAGTATTGGTGCGTGTAAAAGATCAGCCCCTGCCGGCTTGCTGCGATCTGCGGGCTCGGTGTCTTCATCTAAATCAAGATCATCCCAGGGGCCGTAAAAACCTTCTGGCTAGCCGGACATGTCTTCATCGCAGGCCTTGACTCTGACATATGTGCTCTAGGGGTTCCGTTTGGGGGGATGATTGGGTGCCCTCCCTGCCATTGGGTACCATGGTGACGGAGTGAGATCAAAGCCCCTCCCTCCTAGTAGGCAGGAGGAGGAGAGAAGAAGTGGACCCTGCCCGGCCCATGGTCTGTGCTGTGGACACGCATGTCCTGTGTGTACAATCCAATGTGCTGGATCCCTGGGCCTCCGTGCTGTCTTCCAGAAAGGTGTCCTCCTGGTTACTGCCTGAAACAGACACCATTCAGACACCATTCAGACAGAGATAGACACCATCCAGACTAGATAGACACCATCCAGACCGAGATAGACACCATCCAGACCGAGATAGACACCATCCAGACCGAGATAGACACCATCCAGACCGAGATAGACACCATCCAGACCGAGATAGACACCATCCAGACCGAGATAGACACCATCCAGACCGAGATAGACACCATCCAGACACCATCCAGACCGAGATAGACACCATTCAGACAGAGATAGACACCATCCAGACCTACAGAGATAGACACCATTCAGACAGAGATAGACACCATTCAGACAGAGATAGACACCATTCAGACAGAGATAGACACCATTCAGACAGAGATAGACACCATTCAGACAGAGATAGACACCATTCAGACAGAGATAGACACCATCCAGACCCCTGGATAGACACCATTCAGACAGAGATAGACACCATTCAGACAGAGATAGACACCATCCAGACAGAGATAGACACCATTCAGACAGAGATAGACACCATTCAGACAGAGATAGACACCATTCAGACCCCGAGATAGACACCATTCAGATCTAAGATAGACACTCCATTCAGGTCTCGGCAGGTGGTAATTCATTATAATGTCTTCATCTAACAGCCTCTCCCTCCTACAGTACCCTGCTAGCATGTCTTCATCATCAGCCCCTCCCTCCTACAGTACACCGAAACAGGACACCCGCATGTCTTCATCTAACAGCCCCTCCCTCCTACAGTACCCTGGCTAGACTAGCATGTTCATCTAACAGCCCCTCCCTCCTACAGTACCCCTGGCTGGCTAGCATGTCTTCATCTAACAGCCCCTCCCTCCTACAGTACCCTGGCTTGACTAGCATGTCTTCATCTAACAGACCCTCCCTCCTACAGTACCCTGGCTAGACTAGCATGTCTTCATCTAACAGCCCTCCCTCCTACAGTACCCTGGCTAGCAGCATGTCTTCATCTAACAGCCCTCCCTCCTACAGTACCCTGGCTAGGCTAGCATGTCTTCATCTAACAGCCACGTCCCTACAGTACCCTGGCTAGACTAGCATGTCTTCATCTAACAGCCCCTCCCCTCCTACAGTACCCTGGCTAGCATGTCTTCATCTAACAGCCCCTCCCTCCTACAGTACCCTGGCTAGGCTAGCATGTCTTCATCTAACAGCCCCTCCCTCCTACAGTACCCCTAGTGCCCGGCTAGCTAGCATGTCTTCATCTAACAGCCCCTCCCTCCTACAGTACCCTGGCTAGACTAGCATGTCTTCATCTAACAGCCCCTCCCTCCTACAGTACCCTGGCTAGACTAGCATGTCTTCATCTAACAGCCCCTCCCTCCTACAGTACCCTGGCTAGGCTAGCATGTTCATCTAACAGCCCCTCCCTCCTACAGTACCCTGGCTAGACTAGCATGTCTTCATCTAACAGCCCCTCCCTCCTACAGTACCCTGGCTAGTAGACAGTGTCTTCATCTAACAGCCCCTCCCTCCTACAGTACCCTGGCTAGGCTAGCATGTCTTCATCTAACAGCCCCTCCCTCCTAAATGCATTGGCTAGACCAGCATGTCTTCTATCTAACAGACCTCCCTCCTACAGTACACTTGGCCAGGACTAGCATGTCTTCATCTAACAGCCCTCCCTCCTACAGTACCCTCTAGACTAGCATGTCTTCATCTAACAGCCCTCCTCCTACAGTACCCCTGGCTAGACTAGCATGTCTTCATCTAACAGCCCTTCCTACAGTACCCTGGCCAGCCTAGCATGTCTCTCTATCTAACAGCCCTCCTCCTACAGTACCCTGGCTAGACTAGCATGTCTTCATCTAACAGCCCCTCCCTCCTACAGTACCCTGGCTAGACTAGCATGTCTTCAT
>NW_026289529.1:0-7540 GCF_023373465.1 Oncorhynchus keta | reverse complement strand
TAGAAGCTGAGGTCGTTGTGTTCTCCATCCAGTATGCCTGTGATGTAGAAGCTGAGGTGGTTGTGTTTCTCTCCATCAGTATGCCTGTGATGTAGAAGCTGGGTGGTTGTGTTTCTCTCCATCAGTATGCCTGTGATGTAGAAGCTGAGGTCGTTTGTTTCTCTCCATCAGTATGCCTGTGATGTAGAAGCTGAGGTGGTTGTGTTTCTCTCCATCAGTATGCCTGTGATGTAGAAGCTGAGGTCGTTGTGTTTCTCCATCAGTATGCCTGTGATGTAGAAGCTGAGGTCGTTGTGTTTCTCTGCCTGTGATGTAGAAGCTGAGGTCGTTGTGTTTCTCATCAGTATGCCTGTGATGTAGAAGCTGAGGTCGTTGTGTTTCTCTCCATCAGTATGCCTGTGATGTAGAAGCTGAGGTGGTTGTGTTTCTCTCCATCAGTATGCCTGTGATGTAGAAGCTGAGGTCGTTGTGTTTCTCTCCATCAGTATGCCTGTGATGTAGAAGCTGAGGTCTCTCATCAGTTGTGTGTTTCTCCATCAGTATGCCTGTGATGTAGAAGCTGAGGTGGTTGTGTTTCTCCATCAGTATGCCTGTGATGTAGAAGCTGAGGTCGTTGTGTTTCTCCATCAGTATGCCTGTGATGTAGAAGCTGAGGTGGTTGTGTTTCTCTCCATCAGTATGCCTGTGATGTAGAAGCTGAGGTCGTTGTGTTTCTCTCCATCAGTATGCCTGTGATGTAGAAGCTGAGGTCGTTGTGTTTCTCTCCATCAGTATGCCTGTGATGTAGAAGCTGAGGTGGTTGTGTTTCTCTCCATCAGTACGCCTGTGATATAGAAGCTGAGGTCGTTGTGTTTCTCTCCATCAGTATGCCTGTGATGTAGAAGCTGAGGTCGTTGTGTTTCTCTCCATCAGTATGCCTGTGATGTAGAAGCTGAGGTGGTTGTGTTTCTCCATCAGTATGCCTGTGATGTAGAAGCTGAGGTGGTTGTGTTTCTCTCCATCAGTATGCCTGTGATGTAGAAGCTGAGGTGGTTGTTTCTCTCCATCAGTATGCCTGTGATGTAGAAGCTGAGGTCGTTGTGTTTCTCCATCAGTATGCCTGTGATGTAGAAGCTGAGGTCGTTGTGTTTCTCTCCATCAGTATGCCTGTGATGTAGAAGCTGAGGTCGTTGTGTTTCTCCATCAGTATGCCTGTGATGTAGAAGCTGAGGTGGTTGTGTTTCTCTCCATCAGTATGCCTGTGATGTAGAAGCTGAGGTGGTTGTGTTTCTCTCCATCAGTATGCCTGTGATGTAGAAGCTGAGGTCGTTGTGTTTCTCTCCATCAGTAGGCCTGTGATGTAGAAGCTGAGGTCGTTGTGTTTCTCCATCAGTATGCCTGTGATGTAGAAGCTGAGGTGGTTGTGTTTCTCCATCAGTATGCCTGTGATGTAGAAGCTGAGGTGGTTGTGTTTCTCTCCATCAGTATGCCTGTGATGTAGAAGCTGAGGTCGTTGTGTTTCTCTCCATCAGTATGCCTGTGATGTAGAAGCTGAGGTCGTTGTGTTTCTCTCCATCAGTATGCCTGTGATGTAGAAGCTGAGGTGGTTGTGTTTCTCCATCAGTATGCCTGTGATGTAGAAGCTGAGGTCGTTGTGTTTCTCTCCATCAGTATGCCTGTGATGTAGAAGCTGAGGTCGTTGTGTTTCTCTCCATCAGTATGCCTGTGATGTAGAAGCTGAGGTGGTTGTGTTTCTCCATCAGTATGCCTGTGATGTAGAAGCTGAGGTGGTTGTGTTTCTCCATCAGTATGCCTGTGATGTAGAAGCTGAGGTGGTTGTGTTTCTCTCCATCAGTATGCCTGTGATGTAGAAGCTGAGGTGGTTGTGTTTCTCTCCATCAGTATGCCTGTGATGTAGAAGCTGAGGTGGTTGTGTTTCTCTCCATCAGTATGCCTGTGATGTAGAAGCTGAGGTCGTTGTGTTTCTCTCCATCAGTAGGCCTGTGATGTAGAAGCTGAGGTGGTTGTGTTTCTCTCCATCAGTATGCCTGTGATGTAGAAGCTGAGGTGGTTGTGTTTCTCCATCAGTATGCCTGTGATGTAGAAGCTGAGGAAGCTCGTTGTGTTTCTCTCCATCAGTAGGCCTGTGATATAGAAGCTGAGGTGGTTGTGTTTCTCTCCATCAGTATGCCTGTGATGTAGAAGCTGAGGTGGTTGTGTTTCTCTCCATCAGTATGCCTGTGATGTAGAAGCTGAGGTGGTTGTGTTTCTCCATCAGTATGCCTGTGATGTAGAAGCTGAGGTCGTTGTGTTTCTCTCCATCAGTATGCCTGTGATGTAGAAGCTGAGGTGGTTGTGTTTCTCTCCATCAGTATGCCTGTGATGTAGAAGCTGAGGTCATTGGGAAGCCAGACCCCATGTTCTTTCAGAAAGTTCTGGATGACATGGGGATTCAGTCACACCAGGTAGGTTTTACAACAATATATATATATGCCATTTAGCTGACGCTTTTATCCAAAGCGACTTACAGTCATGTGTGCATACATTCTACGTATGGGTGGTCCCCGGAATCGAACCCACTACCCTGGGCGCTACAAAGCGCCATGCTCTACCAACTGAGCCACAGAAGGACCATAACAATATGGACAATATACATTCAGCACATACATTCATTTAATAAGGATTCTGAGCCATCCTCCTGCTCTCCTTTCTGTCTCTCTCTCCTCCTGCTCTCCTTTCTGTCTCTCTCTCTCCTCCTGCTCTCTTTGTGTCTCTCTCTCCTCCTGCTCTCTTTCTGTCTCTCTCTCTCCTCCTGCTCTCTTTCTGTCTCTCTCTCTCCTCCTGCTCTCTTTCTGTCTCTCTCTCTCCTCCTGCTCTCTTTCTGTCTCTCTCCTCCTGCTCTCTTTCTGTCTCTCTCTCTCCTCCTGCTCTCTTTCTGTCTCTCTCTCTCCTCCTGCTCTCTTTCTGTCTCTCTCTCTCCCCTGCTCTCTTTCTGTCTCTCTCTCTCCTCCTGCTCTCCTTTCTGTCTCTCTCGCCTCCTGCTCTCTTTCTGTCTCTCTCTCTCCTCCTGCTCTCCTTTCTGTCTCTCTCTCTCCTCCTGCTCTCTTTCTGTCTCTCTCTCTCCTGCTCTCTTTCTGTCTCTCTCTCTCCTCCTGCTCTCTTTCTCTCTCTCTCTCGCCTCCTGCTCTCTTTGTGTCTCTCTCTCTCTCCTCCTGCTCTCTTTCTGTCTCTCTCTCTCCTCCTGCTCTCCTTTCTGTCTCTCTCTCTCCTCCTGCTCTCCTTTCTGTCTCTCTCTCTCCTCCTGCTCTCCTTTCTGTCTCTCTCTCTCCTCCTGCTCTCTTTCTGTCTCTCTCTCTCCTCCTGCTCTCCTTTCTGTCTCTCTCTCTCCTCCTGCTCTCCTTTCCCTCTCTCTCCTCCTGCTCTCTTTCTCTCTCTCTCTCCTCCTGCTCTCTTTCTGTCTCTCTCTCTCCTCCTGCTCTCTTTCTGTCTCTCTCTCTCCTCCTGCTCTCTTTCTCTCTCTCTCCTTTCTCAGACTCTGATGATTGGAGACGATCTGGTGAATGATGTGGGCGGGGCCCAACACTGTGGAATGAAGGGTGTCCAAGTGAGGACAGGAAAATACAGGTAGGTGTTTGTTTATGTATGTTGACGTCCGTATGTTTGGCTTCACATCGTTGAAATGAATGCAGGCAGAAACCAACTGTCCCATCAACGACCACAAGGGGGCGGTCTAACACAACATCGAAATCTAAGGACTAAAAATACTATTTTCGATGGAGAGTCCCGATTTGAGAACTTCTTGGTCCAAGGCTTTATTACTCTGTGTCTGTGAAACTGACCTTTTTTTTTAGAGTTTTGTTTATTTCATTAAGAATATGCTGAAAATATCTTCATGTTATCCAAATGTTAAATGCAGCTCTGCCCCAATCCCATCCATACTCTCAGTATTAGTCTGGAGTCTGAATGTTAAATGCAGCTCTGCCCCAATCCCATCCATACTCTCAGTATTAGTCTGGAGTCTGAATGTTAAATGCAGCTCTGCCCCAATCCCATCCATACTATTAGTATTAGTCTGGAGTCTGAATGTTAAATGCAGCTCTGCCCCAATCCCATCCATACTCTCAGTATTAGTCTGGAGTCTGAATGTTAAATGCAGCTCTGCCCCAATCCCATCCATACTCTCAGTATTAGTCTGGAGTCTGAATGTTAAATGCAGCTCTGCCCCAATCCCATCCATACTCTCAGTATTAGTCTGGAGTCTGAATGTTAAATGCAGCTCTGCCCCAATCCCATCCATACTCTCAGTATTAGTCTGGAGTCTGAATGTTAAATGCAGCTCTGCCCCAATCCCATCCATACTCTCAGTATTAGTCTGGAGTCTGAATGTTAAATGCAGCTCTGCCCCAATCCCATCCATACTCTCAGTATTAGTCTGGAGTCTGAATGTTAAATGCAGCTCTGCCCCAATCCCATCCATACTCTCAGTATTAGTCTGGAGTCTGAATGGTGAAGACATCAAAACGATGAAATAACACGTATGGAAGAGTGCAAAGCTGTCATCAAGGCAAAGGTTGGCTACTTTGAAGAATATAACATTTATTTTGATTTGTTTAACACTTTTTTGGGTTACTACATGATTCCATATGTGTTATTTCATAGTTTTGATGTCTTCACTATTATTCTACAATGTAGAAAATAGTAAAAATAAAGAAAAACCCTTGAGTGTGTGTCCAGACTTTTCACTGGTACAACACCCCAGGACAGTCAGCCACAACACAGGACCCCAGGACAGTCAGCTATACAACACAGGACCCCAGGACAGTCAGCTACAACACAGGACCCCAGGACAGTCAGCTACACAACACAGGACCCCAGGACAGTCAACCACAACACAGGACAGTCAGCCACAACACAGGACCCCAGGACAGTCAGCCACAACACAGGACCCCAGGACAGTCAGCCACAACACAGGACCCCAGGACAGTCAGCAGTCAGCACAACACAGGACCCCAGGACAGTCAGCCACAACACAGGACCCCAGGACAGTCAGCCACAACACAGGACCCCAGGACAGTCAGCTACACAACACAGGACCCCAGGACAGTCAACCACAACACAGGACAGTCAGCCACAACACAGGACCCCAGGACAGTCAGCCACAACACAGGACCCCAGGACAGTCAGCCACAACACAGGACCCCAGGACACTCTAATGTATCTGTCCTCTTGCTCAGTTGTGCACTGGGGCCTCCCACTCCTCTTTCTATTCTGGTTAGGGCCAGTTTGCTCTGTTCTGTGAAGGGAGTAGTACACAGTGTTGTACGAGATCTTCAGTTTCTTGGCAATTTCTCTCATGGAATAGCCTTCATTTCTCAGAACAAGAAGAGACTGACGATTTTCAGAAGAAAGGTCTTTGTTTGTTATCAAACCCACAAATGCTGATGCTCCAGATACTCAACTAGTCTAAAGAAGGCCAGTTTTATTGCTTCTTTAAACAGGACAACAGTTTTCAGCTGTGCTAACATAATCGCAAAAGGGGTTTCTAATGATCAATTAGCCTTTTAAAATGATAAACTTGTATTAGCTAACACAACGTGCCATTGGAGCACAGGAGTGATGGTTGCTGATAATGGGCCTCTGTACGCCTATGTAGATATTCCATTAAAAATCAGCCGTTTCCAGCTACAACAGTCATTTACAACATTAACAATGTCTACACTGTATTTCTGATCAATTTGATGTTATTTTAATGGACCAAAAAAATAGCTTTTCTTTCAAAAACAAGGACATTTCTAAGTGACCCCAAACAAATTGGCACTGATCTGAGCCAAAGGGGGCCGTGTGTGTGTGTGTGTGTGTGTGTGTGTGTGTGTGTGTGTGTGTGTGTGTGTGTGTGTGTGTGTGTGTGTGTGTGTGTGTGTGTGTGTGTGTGTGTGTGTGTGTGTCATGTAACTGATGTGCAGATGGCTGTTCAGCCTCACACAAACACTATCTGCTACTTTCACATTGTGAGTGTGAGACGTGAGATTTAGCCTAGTTTAGCCTCGTTTAGCCTTGCATGACCCCGTAAACTCGGTGGAGAGCAGGGAACAGCCATAAACCACAGAGAGATGTGGGAAAACACAGCTGGCTGTCTCCAAGGTTACGGTCCAAATGGAACCCTGTTACCTTTCGTAGTTCAAAAGTAGTAGTGCACTATGTAGGGGATAGGGTGTCATTTGGGACTAGACCTAGTCAACCAGGCGTCTCTCTCTCTCTCTCTCTCTCTCTCTCTCTCTCTCTCTCTCTCTCTCTCTCTCTCTCTCTCTGTGTCTCTCTCTCTCTCTCTCTCTCTCTCTCTCTCTCTGTGTCTCTCTCTCTGTGTCTCTCTCTCTGTGTCTCTCTCTCTCTCTCTCTCTCTGTGTCTCTCTCTCTGTGTCTCTCTCTCTGTGTCTCTCTCTCTCTCTCTCTGTCTCTCTCTCTGTCTCTCTCTGTGTCTCTCTCTGTCTGTAGGCCCAGTGATGAGAAGCACCCCACAGTAACAGCTGATGGCTATGTGGACAACCTTGCGGAGGCTGTGGAAACCATCCTGAAGCTCCGGGGCCAGTGAGGAGAGGACCAGGAAGAACCACCTTCACCACCACAATACACCACACACACAGTGATTACTCTAGTACGATCTGACAACAGGGAGTAACCCACTAACATAGAGAGCCATGGAGAGATAGAGCCAAGATGGAGGAGATAGAAGAACACAGTCTTAGAGGAGATAGAGCCATGTTGGAGCCAAGATGGAGGAGATAGAAGAACACAGTCTTACAGGAGATAGAGCCATGTTGGAGCCAAGATGGAGGAGATAGAAGAACACAGTCTAAGAGGAGGTAGAGCCATGTTGGAGCCAAGATGGAGGAGATAGAAGAACACAGTATTAGAGGAGATAGAGCCATGTTGGAGCCAAGATGGAGGAGATAGAAGTTAATAAGCTCATGGTCAGAAGGCAGCTAGTTAGGTAAGTTAATAACCTCATGGTCAGAGGGCAGCTAGTTAGGTAAGTTAATAACCTCATGGTCAGAGGGCAGCTAGTTAGGTAAGTTAATAACCTCTTGTTCAGAGGGCAGCTAGTTAGGTAAGTTAATAACCTCATGGTCAGAGGGCAGCTAGTTAGGTAAGTTAATAACCTCTTGGTCAGAGGGCAGCTAGTTAGGTAAGTTAATAACCTCATGGTCAGAGGGCAGCTAGTTAGGTAAGTTAATAACCTCATGGTCAGAGGGCAACTAGTTAGGTAAGTTAATAACCTCTTGGTCAGAGGGCAACTAGTTAGGTAAGTTAATAACCTCTTGTTCAGAGGGCAGCTAGTTAGGTAAGTTAATAACCTCATGGTCAGAGGGCAACTAGTTAGGTAAGTTAATGACCTCATGGTCAGAGGGCAACTAGTTAGGTAAGTTTATGACCTCATGGTCAGAGGGCAACTAGTTAGGTAAGTTAATAACCTCATGGTCAGAGGGCAACTAGTTAGGTAAGTTAATGACCTCATGGTCAGAGGGCAACTAGTTAGGTAAGTTAATGACCTCATGGTCAGAGG
>NW_026289528.1:0-38689 GCF_023373465.1 Oncorhynchus keta | reverse complement strand
TCAAATCACATCATCCACACAGACTGGTACTGGTACTGTGATACAGACCACCACTCAAATCACATCACACACACAGACTGGTACTGTACAGACCACCACTCAAATCACATCCACACAGACTGGTACTGTACAGACCACCACTCAAATCACATCCACACAGACTGGTGCTGTACAGACCACCACTCAAATCACATCCACAGACTTGTACTGTACAGACCACCACTCAAATCACATCCACACACAGACTGGTACTGTACAGACCACCCTCAAATCACATCACACAGACTGGTACTGTACAGACCACCACTCAAATCACATCCACAGACTGGTGCTGTACAGACCACCACTCAAATCACATCCACACAGACTGGTACTGTACAGACCACCACTCAAATCACATCCACACAGACTGGTAATGTACAGACCACCACTCAAATCAAATCCACACAGACTGGTACTGTACAGACCACCACTCAAATCACATCCACAGACTGATGTGTACAGACCACCCTCAAATCTCGTACAGACCACCACTCAAATCACATCCACACAGACTGGTACTATACAGACCACCACTCAAATCACATCCACACAGACTGGTAATGTACAGACCACCACTCAAATCACATCCACACAGACTGGTACTGTACAGACCACCACTCAAATCACATCCACACAGACTGGTACTGTACAGACCACCACTCAAATCACATCCACACAGACTGGTACTGTACAGACCACCACTCAAATCACATCCACACAGACTGGTACTGTACAGACCACCACTCAAATCACATCCACACAGACTGGTACTGTACAGACCACCACTCAAATCACATCCACACAGACTGGTACTGTACAGACCACCACTCAAACCACATCCACACAGACTGGTACTGTACAGACCACCACTCAAATCACATCCACACAGACTGGTACTGTACAGACCACCACTCAAACCACATCCACACAGACTGGTACTGTACAGACCACCACTCAAATCAAATCACATCCACACAGACTGGTACTGTACAGACCACCACTCAAATCACATCCACACACAGACTGGTACTGTACAGACCACCACTCAAATCACATCCACACAGACTGTTACTGTACAGACCACCACTCAAATCAAATCCACACAGACTGGTACTGTACAGAACACCACTCAAATCACATCCACACAGACTGGTACTGTACAGACCACAACTCAAATCACATCCACACAGACTGGTACTGTACAGACCACCACTCAAATCACATCACATCCACACACAGACTTGTACTGCACAGACCACGACTCAAATCACATCCACACTATACAGACCACCACTCAAATCACATACACACAGACTGGTACTGTACAGACCACCACTCAAATCACATCCACACAGACTGGTACTGTACAGACTACCACTCAAATCACATCCACACAGACTGGTCCTATACAGACCACCACTCAAATCACATCCACAGACTGGTAATGTACAGACCCCACTCAAATCACATCCACACAGACTGGTACTGTACAGACCACTACTCAAATCACATCCACACAGACTGGTACTGTACAGACCACCACTCAAATCACATCCACACAGACTGGTACTGTACAGACCACCACTCAAATCACATCCACACAGACTGGTACTGTACAGACCACCACTCAAATCACATCACATCCACACACAGACTGGTACTGTACAGACCACCACTCAAATCACATCCACACACAGACTGGTACTGTACAGACCACCACTCAAATCACATCCACACAGACTGGTACTGTACAGACCACCACTCAAATCAAATCCACACAGACTGGTACTGTACAGACCACCACTCAAATCACATCCACACAGACTGGTCCTGTACAGACCACCACTCAAATCACATCCACACAGACTGGTACTGTACAGACCACCGCTCAAATCACATCCACACAGACTGGTACTGTACAGACCACCACTCAAATCAAATCACATCCACACAGACTGGTCCTGTACAGACCACTACTCAAATCACATCCACACAGACTGGTACTGTACAGACCACCACTCAAATCACATCCATACAGACTGGTACTGTACTGACCATCACATCCACACAGACTTGTACTGTACAGACCACCACTCAAATCACATCCACACAGACTGGTACTGTACAGACCACCACTCAAATCAAATCCACACAGACTGGTACTGTACAGATCACCACTCAAATCACATCCACACAGACTGGTACTGTACAGACCACCACTCAAATCACATCCACACAGACTTGTACTGTACAGACCACCACTCAAATCACATCCACACAGACTGGTACTGCACAGACCACCACTCAAATCACATCACATCCACACACAGACTGGTACTGTACAGACCACCACTCAAATCACATCCACACAGACTGGTACTTTACAGACCACCACTCAAATCACATCCACACAGACTGGTGCTGTACAGACCACCACTCAAATCACATCCACACAGACTGGTGCTGTACAGACCACCACTCAAATCAAATCCACACAGACTGGTACTGTACAGACCACCACTCAAATCACATCAACACACAGACTGGTACTGTACAGACCACCACTCAAATCACATCCACACAGACTGGTACTGTACAGACCACCACTCAAATCACATCCACACAGACTGGTACTGTACAGACCACCACTCAAATCACATCACATCCACACACAGACTGGTACTGTACAGACCACCACTCAAATCACATCCACACAGACTGGTACTGTACAGACCACCACTCAAATCACATCCACACAGACTGGTACTGTACAGACCACCACTCAAATCACATCCACACAGACTGGTACTGTACAGACCACCACTCAAATCACATCACATCCACACACAGACTGGGACTGCACAGACCACCACTCAAATCACATCCACACTGTACAGACCACCACTCAAATCACATCCACACAGACTGGTACTGTACAGACCACCACTCAAATCAAATGCACACAGACTGGTACTGTACAGACCACCACTCAAATCACATCCACACAGACTGGTACTGTACAGACCACCACTCAAATCACATACACACAGACTGGTACTGTACATACCACCACTCAAATCACATCCACACAGACTGGTACTGTACAGACCACCACTCAAATCACATCCACACAGACTGGTACTGTACAGACCACCACTCAAATCACATCCACACAGACTGGTACTGTACAGACCACCACTCAAATCACATCCACACAGACTGGTACTGTACAGACCATAACTCAAATCACATCCACACAGACTGGTACTGTACAGACCACCACTCAAATCAAATCCACACAGACTGGTACTGTACAGACCACCACTCAAATCAAATCCACACAGACTGGTAATGTACAGACCACCACTCAAATCACATCCACACAGACTGGTACTGTACAGACCACCACTCAAATCACATCCACACAGACTGGTACTGTACAGACCACCACTCAAATCACATCCACAGACTGGTACTGTACAGACCACCACTCAAATCACATCCACACAGCCTGGTACTGTACAGACCACCACTCAAATCACATCCACACAGACTGGTACTGTACAGACCACCACTCAAATCACATCCACACAGACTGGTACTGTACAGACCACCACTCAAATCACATCCACACAGACTGGTACTGTACAGACCACCACTCAAATCACATCCACACAGACTGGTAATGTACAGACCACCACTCAAATCACATCCACACAGACTGGTACTGTACAGACCACCACTCAAATCACATCCACACAGACTGGTACTGTACAGACCACCACTCAAATCACATCCACACAGACTGGTACTGTACAGACCACCACTCAAATCACATCCACACAGACTGGTACTGTACAGACCACCACTCAAATCACATCCACACAGACTGGTACTGTACAGACCACCACTCAAATCACATCCACACAGACTGGTACTGTACAGACCACCACTCAAATCACATCCACACAGACTGGTACTGTACAGACCACCACTCAAATCACATCCACACAGACTGGTACTGTACAGACCACCACTCAAATCACATCCACACAGACTGGTAATGTACAGACCACCACTCAAATCACATCCACACAGACTGGTACTGTACAGACCACCACTCAAATCACATCCACACAGACTGGTACTGTACAGACCACCACTCAAATCACATCCACAGACTGGTACTATACAGACCACCACTCAAATCACATCCACACAGACTGGTAATGTACAGACCACCACTCAAATCACATCCACACAGACTGGTACTGTACAGACCACCACTCAAATAACATCCACACAGACTGGTACTGTACAGACCACCACTCAAATCACATCCACACAGACTGGTACTGTACAGACCACCACTCAAATCACATCCACACAGACTGGTACTATACAGACCACCACTCAAATCACATCCACAGACTGGTACTGTACAGACCACCACTCAAATCACATCCACACAGACTGGTACTGTACAGACCACCACTCAAACCACATCCACACAGACTGGTACTGTACAGACCACCACTCAAATCACATCCACACAGACTGGTACTGTACAGACCACCACTCAAACCACATCCACACAGACTGGTACTGTACAGACCACCACTCAAATCAAATCACATCCACACAGACTGATACTGTACAGACCACCACTCAAATCACATCCACACACAGACTGGTACTGTACAGACCACCACTCAAATCACATCCACACAGACTGTTACTGTACAGACCACCACTCAAATCAAATCCACACAGACTGGTACTGTACAGAACACCACTCAAATCACATCCACACAGACTGGTACTGTACAGACCACAACTCAAATCACATCCACACAGACTGGTACTGTAAAGACCACCACTCAAATCACATCACATCCACACACAGACTTGTACTGCACAGACCACGACTCAAATCACATCCACACTATACAGACCACCACTCAAATCACATACACACAGACTGGTACTGTACAGACCACCACTCAAATCACATCCACACAGACTGGTACTGTACAGACCACCACTCAAATCACATCCACACAGACTGGTACTATACAGACCACCACTAAAATCACATCCACACAGACTGGTAATGTACAGACCACCACTCAGATCACATCCACACAGACTGGTACTGTACAGACCACCACTCAAATCACATCCACACAGACTGGTACTGTACAGACCACCACTCAAATCACATCCACACAGACTGGTACTGTACAGAACACCACTCAAACCACATCCACACAGACTGGTACTGTACAGACCACCACTCAAATCACATCCACACAGACTGGTACTGTACAGACCACCACTCAAATCACATCACATCCACACACAGACTGGTACTGTACAGACCACCACTCAAATCACATCCACACACAGACTGGTACTGTACAGACCACCACTCAAATCACATCCACACAGACTGGTACTGTACAGACCACCACTCAAATCACATCCACACAGACTGGTACTGTACAGACCACCGCTCAAATCACATCCACACAGACTGGTACTGTACAGACCACCACTCAAATCAAATCACATCCACACAGACTGGTACTGTACAGACCACTACTCAAATCACATCCACACAGACTGGTACTGTACAGACCACCACTCAAATCACATCCATACAGACTGGTACTGTACTGACCATCACATCCACACAGACTTGTACTGTACAGACCACCACTCAAATCACATCCACACAGACTGGTACTGTACAGACCACCACTCAAATCAAATCCACACAGACTGGTACTGTACAGATCACCACTCAAATCACATCCACACAGACTGGTACTGTACAGACCACCACTCAAATCACATCCACACAGACTTGTACTGTACAGACCACCACTCAAATCACATCCACACAGACTGGTACTGCACAGACCACCACTCAAATCACATCACATCCACACACAGACTGGTACTGTACAGACCACCACTCAAATCACATCCACACAGACTGGTACTGTACAGACCACCACTCAAATCACATCCACACAGACTGGTGCTGTACAGACCACCACTCAAATCACATCCACACAGACTGGTGCTGTACAGACCACCACTCAAATCAAATCCACACAGACTTGTACTGTACAGACCACCACTCAAATCACATCCACACAGACTGGTACTGTACAGACCACCACTCAAATCACATCCACAGACTGGTACTGTACAGACCACCACTCAAATCACATCCACACAGACTGGTACTGTACAGACCACCACTCAAATCACATCCATCCACACACAGACTGGTACTGTACAGACCACCACTCAAATCACATCCACACAGACTGGTACTGTACAGACCACCACTCAAATCACATCCACACAGACTGGTACTGTACAGACCACCACTCAAATCACATCCACACAGACTGGTACTGTACAGACCACCACTCAAATCACATCCACACAGACTGGTACTGTACAGACCACCACTCAAATCACATCCACACAGACTGGTACTGTACAGACCACCACTCAAATCACATCCACACAGACTGGTACTGTGCAGACCACCACTCAAATCAAATCCACACAGACTGGTACTGTACAGACCACCACTCAAATCACATCCACACACAGACTGGTACTGTACAGACCACCACTCAAATCACATCCACACAGACTGGTACTGTACAGACCACCACTCAAATCACATCCACACAGACTGGTACTGTACAGACCACCACTCAAATCAAATCCACAGATTGGTACTGTACAGAACACCACTCAAATCACATCCACACAGACTGGTACTGTACAGACAACCACTCAAATCACATCCACACAGACTGGTACTGTACAGACCACAACTCAAATCACATCCACACAGACTGGTACTGTACAGACCACCACTCAAATCACATCACATCCACAGACTGGTACTGCACAGACCACCACTCAAATCACATCCACACAGACTGGTACTGTACAGACAACCACTCAAATCACATCCACACAGACTGGTACTGTACAGACCACCACTCAAATCACATCCACACAGACTGGTACTGCACAGACCACCACTCAAATCACATCACATCCACACAGACTGGTACTGTACAGACCACCACTCAAATCACATCCACACAGACTGGTACTGTACAGACCACCACTCAAATCAAATCACATCCACACAGACTGGTACTGTACAGACCACCACTCAAATCACATCCACACAGACTGGTACTGTACAGACCACCACTCAAATCAAATCCACACAGACTGGTACTGTACAGACCACCACTCAAATTACATCCACACAGACTGGTAATGTACAGACCACCACTCAAATCACATCCACACAGACTGGTACTGTACAGACCACCACTCAAATCACATCACATCCACACACAGACTGGTACTGGACCACCACTCAAATCACATCCACACTGTACAGACCACCACTCAAATCACATCCACACAGACTGGTACTGTACAGACCACCACTCAAATCAAATCCACACAGACTGGTACTGTACAGACCACCACTCAAATCACATCCACACAGACTGGTACTGTACAGACCACCACTCAAATCAAATCCACACAGACTGGTACTGTACAGACCACCACGCAAATCACATCCACACAGACTGGTACTGTACAGACCACCACTCAAATCACATCCACACAGACTGGTACTGTACAGACCACCACTCAAATCACATCCACACAGACTGGTACTGTACAGACCACCACTCAAATCACATCCACAGACTGGTACTGTACAGACCACCACTCAAATCACATCAACACAGACTGGTACTGTACAGACCACCACTCAAATCACATCCACACAGACTGGTACTGTACAGACCACCACTCAAATCACATCCACACAGACTGGTACTGTACAGACCACCACTCAAATCACATCCACACAGACTGGTACTGTACAGACCACCACTCAAATCAAATCAAATCCACACATACAGACTGGTACTGTACAGACCACCACTCAAATCAAATCAAATCCACACAGACTTGTACTGTACAGACCACCACTCAAATCACATCCACACAGACTGGTACTGTACAGACCACCACTCAAATCACATCCACACAGACTGGTACTGTACAGACCACCACTCAAATCACATCACATCCATACAGACTGGTACTGTACAGACCACCACTCAAATCAAATCAAATCCACACATACAGACTGGTACTGTACAGACCACCGCTCAAATGAAATCAAATCCACACAGACTGGTACTGTACAGACCACCGCTCAAATCAAATCAAATCCACACAGACTGGTACTGTACAGACCACCGCTCAAATCAAATCAAATCCACACAGACTAGTACTGTACAGACTACCACTCAAATCAAATCAAATCCACACATACAGACTTGTACTGTACAGACCACCACTCAAATCAAATCAAAACCACACATACAGACTGGTACTGTACAGACCACCACTCAAATCAAATCAAATCCACACAGACTGGTACTGTACAGTCCACCGCTCAAATCAAATCCACACATACAGACTGGTACTGTACAGACCACCACTCAAATCAAATCAAATCCACACAGACTGGTACTGTACAGACCACCACTCAAATCACATCCACACAGACTGGTACTGTACAGACCACCACTCAAATCACATCCACACAGACTGGTACTGTACAGACCACCACTCAAATCACATCAACACAGACTGGTACTGTACAGACCACCACTCAAATCACATCCACACAGACTGGTACTGTACAGACCACCACTCAAATCACATCCACACAGACTGGTACTGTACAGACCACCACTCAAATCACATCCACACAGACTGGTACTGTACAGACCACCACTCAAATCAAATCAAATCCACACATACAGACTGGTACTGTACAGACCACCACTCAAATCAAATCAAATCCACACATACAGACTTGTACTGTACAGACCACCACTCAAATCACATCCACACAGACTGGTACTGTACAGACCACCACTCAAATCAAATCAAATCCACAGACTGGTACTGTACAGACTACCACTCAAATCAAAATCAAATCCACACATACAGACTTGTACTGTACAGACCACCACTCAAATCAAATCAAATCCACACACAGACTGGTACTGTACAGATCACCACTCAAATCAAATCCACACAGACTGGTACTGTACAGTCCACCGCTCAAATCAAATCCACACATACAGACTGGTACTGTACAGACCACCACTCAAATCAAATCAAATCCACACATAGACTGGTACTGTACAGACCACCACTCAAATCACATCCACACAGACTGGTACTGTACAGACCACCACTCAAATCACATCCACACAGACTGGTACTGTACAGACCACCACTCAAATCACATCAACACAGACTGGTACTGTACAGACCACCACTCAAATCACATCCACACAGACTGGTACTGTACAGACCACCACTCAAATCACATCCACACAGACTGGTACTGTACAGACCACCACTCAAATCACATCCACACAGACTGGTACTGTACAGACCACCACTCAAATCAAATCAAATCCACACATACAGACTGGTACTGTACAGACCACCGCTCAAATCAAATCCACACAGACTGGTACTGTACAGACCACCACTCAAATCAAATCAAATCCACACAGACTGGTACTGTACAGACTACCACTCAAATCAAAATCAAATCCACACATACAGACTTGTACTGTACAGACCACCACTCAAATCAAATCAAATCCACACAGACTGGTACTGTACAGACCACCACTCAAATCAAATCCACACAGACTGGTACTGTACAGACCACCACTCAAATCACATCCACACAGACTGGTACTGTACAGACCACCACTCAAATCACATCCACACAGACTGGTACTGTACAGACCACCACTCAAATCACATCCACACAGACTGGTACTGTACAGACCACCACTCAAATCACATCCACACAGACTGGTACTGTACAGACCACCACTCAAATCACATCCACACTGTACAGACCACCACTCAAATCACATCCACACAGACTGGTACTGTACAGACCACCACTCAAATCAAATCCACACAGACTGGTACTGTACAGACCACCACTCAAATCACATCCACACAGACTGGTACTGTACAGACCACCACTCAAATCTCATCCACACAGACTGGTACTGTACAGACCACCACTCAAATAACATCCACACAGACTGGTACTGTACAGACCACCACTCAAATCACATCCATACAGACTGGTACTGTACTGACCATCACATCCACACAGACTGGTACTGTACAGACCACCACTCAAATCACATCCACACAGACTGGTACTGTACAGACCACCACTCAAATCACATCCACACAGACTGGTACTGTACAGATCACCACTCAAATCACATCCACACAGACTGGTACTGTACAGACCACCACTCAAATCACATCCACACAGACTTGTACTGTACAGACCACCACTCAAATCACATCCACACAGACTGGTACTGTACAGACCACCACTCAAATCACATCACATCCACACACAGACTGGTACTGTACAGACCACCACTCAAATCACATCCACACAGACTGGTACTGTACAGACCACCACTCAAATCACATCCACACAGACTGGTGCTGTACAGACCACCACTCAAATCACATCCACACAGACTGGTCCTGTACAGACCACCACTCAAATCACATCCACACAGACTGGTACTGTACAGACCACCACTCAAATCACATCCACACACAGACTGGTACTGTACAGACCACCACTCAAATCACATCCACACAGACTGGTACTGTACAGACCACCACTCAAATCACATCCACACAGACTGGTACTGTACAGACTACCACTCAAATCACATCACATCCACACACAGACTGGTACTGTACAGACCACCACTCAAATCACATCCACACAGACTGGTACTGTACAGACCACCACTCAAATCACATCCACACAGACTGGTACTGTACAGACCACCACTCAAATCACATCCACACAGACTGGTACTGTACAGACCACCACTCAAATCACATCCACACAGACTGGTACTGTACAGACCACCACTCAAATCACATCCACACAGACTGGTACTGTACAGACCACCACTCAAATCACATCCACACAGACTGGTACTGTGCAGACCACCACTCAAATCAAATCCACACAGACTGGTACTGTACAGACCACCACTCAAATCACATCCACACACAGACTGGTACTGTACAGACCACCACTCAAATCACATCCACACAGACTGGTCCTGTACAGACCACCCTCAAATCACATCCACACAGACTGGTACTGTACAGACCACCACTCAAATCAAATCCACACAGACTGGTACTGTACAGACCACCACTCAAATCACATCCACACAGACTGGTACTGTACAGACCACCACTCAAATCACATCCACACAGACTGGTACTGTACAGACCACCACTCAAATCACATCCACACAGACTGGTACTGTACAGACCACCACTCAAATCACATCCACACAGACTGGTACTGTACAGACCACCACTCAAATCACATCCACACAGACTGGTACTGTACAGACCACCACTCAAATCACATCACATCCACACACAGACTTGTACTGTACAGACCACCACTCAAATCACATCCACACTACTACAGACCACCACTCAAATCACATACACACAGACTGGTACTGTACAGACCACCACTCAAATCACATCCACACAGACTGGTACTGTACAGACTACCACTCAAATCAAATCCACACATACAGACTTGTACTGTACAGACCACCACTCAAATCACATCCACACAGACTGGTACTGTACAGACCACCACTCAAATCACATCCACACAGACTAGTACTGTACAGACCACCACTCAAATCACATCCACACAGACTGGTACTGTACAGACCACCACTCAAATCACATCCACACAGACTGGTACTGTACAGACCACCACTCAAATCACATCCACACAGACTGGTACTGTACAGACCACCACTCAAATCACATCACATCAGACTGGTACTGTACAGACCACCACTCAAATCACATCCACACACAGACTGGTACTGTACAGACCACCACTCAAATCACATCCACAGACTGGTACTGTACAGACCACCACTCAAATCAAATCCACACAGACTGGTACTGTACAGACCACCACTCAAATCACATCCACACACAGACTGGTACTGTACAGACCACCACTCAAATCACATCCACACAGACTGGTACTGTACAGACCACCCCTCAAATCACATCCACACAGACTGGTACTGTACAGACCACCACTCAAATCAAATCACATCCACACAGACTGGTACTGTACAGACCACCACTCAAATCAAATCACATCCACACAGAGACTGGTACTGTACAGACCACCACTCAAATCACATCCACACAGACTGGTACTGTACAGACCACCACTCAAATCAAATCCACACAGACTGGTACTGTACAGACCACCACTCAAATCACATCACATCCACACACAGACTGGTACTGTACAGACCACCACTCAAATCACATCCACACACAGACTGGTACTGTACAGACCACCACTCAAATCACATCCACACAGACTGGTACTGTACAGACCACCACTCAAATCAAATTCACACAGACTGGTACTGTACAGACCACCACTCAAATCACATCCACACAGACTGGTCCTGTACAGACCACCACTCAAATCACATCCACACAGACTGGTACTGTACAGACCACCGCTCAAATCACATCCACACAGACTGGTACTGTACAGACCACCACTCAAATCAAATCACATCCACACAGACTGGTCCTGTACAGACCACTACTCAAATCACATCCACACAGACTGGTACTGTACAGACCACCACTCAAATCACATCCATACAGACTGGTACTGTACAGACCATCACATCCACACAGACTTGTACTGTACAGACCACCACTCAAATCACATCCACACAGACTGGTACTGTACAGACCACCACTCAAATCAAATCCACACAGACTGGTACTGTACAGATCACCACTCAAATCACATCCACACAGACTGGTACTGTACAGACCACCACTCAAATCACATCCACACAGACTTGTACTGTACAGACCACCACTCAAATCACATCCACACAGACTGGTACTGCACAGACCACCACTCAAATCACATCACATCCACACACAGACTGGTACTGTACAGACCACCACTCAAATCACATCCACACAGACTGGTACTGTACAGACCACCACTCAAATCACATTCACACAGACTGGTGCTGTACAGACCACCACTCAAATCACATCCACACAGACTGGTGCTGTACAGACCACCACTCAAATCAAATCCACACAGACTGGTACTGTACAGACCACCACTCAAATCACATCAACACACAGACTGGTACTGTACAGACCACCACTCAAATCACATCCACACAGACTGGTACTGTACAGACCACCACTCAAATCACATCCACACAGACTGGTACTGTACAGACCACCACTCAAATCACATCACATCCACACACAGACTGGTACTGTACAGACCACCACTCAAATCACATCCACACAGACTGGTACTGTACAGACCACCACTCAAATCACATCCACACAGACTGGTACTGTACAGACCACCACTCAAATCACATCCACACAGACTGGTACTGTACAGACCACCACTCAAATCACATCACATCACAGACTGGTACTGCACAGACCACCACTCAAATCACATCCACACTGTACAGACCACCACTCAAATCACATCCACACAGACTGGTACTGTACAGACCACCACTCAAATCAAATGCACACAGACTGGTACTGTACAGACCACCACTCAAATCACATCCACACAGACTGGTACTGTACAGACCACCACTCAAATCACATCCACACAGACTGGTACTGTACAGACCACCACTCAAATCACATCCACACAGACTGGTACTGTACAGACCACCACTCAAATCACATCCACACAGACTGGTACTGTACAGACCACCACTCAAATCACATCCACACACAGACTGGTACTGTACAGACCACCACTCAAATCACATCCACACAGACTGGTACTGTACAGACCATAACTCAAATCACATCCACACAGACTGGTACTGTACAGACCACCACTCAAATCAAATCCACACAGACTGGTACTGTACAGACCACCACTCAAATCACGTCCACACAGACTGGTAATGTACAGACCACCACTCAAATCACATCCACACAGACTGGTACTGTACAGACCACCACTCAAATCACATCCACACAGACTGGTACTGTACAGACCACCACTCAAATCACATCCACACAGACTGGTACTGTACAGACCACCACTCAAATCACATCCACACAGACTGGTACTGTACAGACCACCACTCAAATCACATCCACACAGACTGGTACTGTACAGACCACCACTCAAATCACATCCACACAGACTGGTACTGTACAGACCACCACTCAAATCACATCCACACAGACTGGTACTGTACAGACCACCACTCAAATCACATCCACACAGACTGGTAATGTACAGACCACCACTCAAATCACATCCACACAGACTTGTACTGTACAGACCACCACTCAAATCACATCCACACAGACTGGTACTGCACAGACCACCACTCAAATCAAATCACATCCACACACAGACTGGTACTGTACAGACCACCACTCAAATCACATCCACAGACTGGTACTGTACAGACCACCACTCAAATCACATCCACACAGACTGGTACTGTACAGACCACCACTCAAATCAAATCCACACAGACTGGTACTGTACAGACCACCACTCAAATCACATCACATCCACACACAGACTGGTACTGTACAGACCACCACTCAAATCACATCCACACACAGACTGGTACTGTACAGACCACCACTCAAATCACATCCACAGACTGGTACTGTACAGACCACCACTCAAATCAAATCCACACAGACTGGTACTGTACAGACCACCACTCAAATCACATCCACACAGACTGGTCCTGTACAGACCACCACTCAAATCACATCCATACAGACTGGTACTGTACAGACCACCGCTCAAATCACATCCACACAGACTGGTACTGTACAGACCACCACTCAAATCAAATCACATCCACAGACTGGTACTGTACAGACCACCACTCAAATCACATCCACACAGACTGGTACTGTACAGACCACCACTCAAATCACATCCATACAGACTGGTACTGTACTGACCATCACATCCACACAGACTTGTACTGTACAGACCACCACTCAAATCACATCCACACAGACTGGTACTGTACAGACCACCACTCAAATCAAATCCACACAGACTGGTACTGTACAGATCACCACTCAAATCACATCCACACAGACTGGTACTGTACAGACCACCACTCAAATCACATCCACACAGACTTGTACTGTACAGACCACCACTCAAATCACATCCACACAGACTGGTACTGCACAGACCACCACTCAAATCACATCACATCCACACACAGACTGGTACTGTACAGACCACCACTCAAATCACATCCACACAGACTGGTACTGTACAGACCACCACTCAAATCACATCCACACAGACTGGTGCTGTACAGACCACCACTCAAATCACATCCACACAGACTGGTGCTGTACAGACCACCACTCAAATCAAATCCACACAGACTGGTACTGTACAGACCACCACTCAAATCACATCAACACACAGACTGGTACTGTACAGACCACCACTCAAATCACATCCACACAGACTGGTACTGTACAGACCACCACTCAAATCACATCCACACAGACTGGTACTGTACAGACCACCACTCAAATCACATCACATCCACACACAGACTGGTACTGTACAGACCACCACTCAAATCACATCCACACAGACTGGTACTGTACAGACCACCACTCAAATCACATCCACACAGACTGGTACTGTACAGACCACCACTCAAATCACATCCACACAGACTGGTACTGTACAGACCACCACTCAAATCACATCACATCCACACACAGACTGGTACTGCACAGACCACCACTCAAATCACATCCACACTGTACAGACCACCACTCAAATCACATCCACACAGACTGGTACTGTACAGACCACCACTCAAATCAAATGCACACAGACTGGTACTGTACAGACCACCACTCAAATCACATCCACACAGACTGGTACTGTACAGACCACCACTCAAATCACATCCACACAGACTGGTACTGTACATACCACCACTCAAATCACATCCACACAGACTGGTACTGTACAGACCACCACTCAAATCACATCCACACAGACTGGTAATGTACAGACCACCACTCAAATCACATCCACACAGACTGGTACTGTACAGACCACCACTCAAATCACATCCACACAGACTGGTACTGTACAGACCATAACTCAAATCACATCCACACAGACTGGTACTGTACAGACCACCACTCAAATCAAATCCACACAGACTGGTACTGTACAGACCACTACTCAAATCACGTCCACACAGACTGGTACTGTACAGACCACCACTCAAATCACATCCACACAGACTGGTACTGTACAGACCACCACTCAAATCACATCCACACAGACTGGTACTGTACAGACCACCACTCAAATCACATCCACACAGACTGGTACTGTACAGACCACCACTCAAATCACATCAACACACAGACTGGTACTGTACAGACCACCACTCAAATCACATCCACACAGACTGGTACTGTACAGACCACCACTCAAATCACATCCACACAGACTGGTACTGTACAGACCACCACTCAAATCACATCAACACACAGACTGGTACTGTACAGACCACCACTCAAATCACATCCACACAGACTGGTACTGTACAGACCACCACTCAAATCACATCCACACAGACTGGTACTGTACAGACCACCACTCAAATCACATCACATCCACACACAGACTGGTACTGTACAGACCACCACTCAAATCACATCCACACAGACTGGTACTGTACAGACCACCACTCAAATCACATCACAGACTGGTACTGTACAGACCACCACTCAAATCACATCCACACAGACTGGTACTGTACAGACCACCACTCAAATCACATCACATCCACACAGACTGGTACTGCACAGACCACCACTCAAATCACATCCACACTGTACAGACCACCACTCAAATCACATCCACACAGACTGGTACTGTACAGACCACCACTCAAATCAAATCCACACAGACTGGTACTGTACAGACCACCACTCAAATCACATCCACACAGACTGGTACTGTACAGACCACCACTCAAATCACATCCACACAGACTGGTACTGTACATACCACCACTCAAATCATCCACACAGACTGGTACTGTACAGACCACCACTCAAATCACATCCACACAGACTGGTAATGTACAGACCACCACTCAAATCACATCCACACAGACTGGTACTGTACAGACCACCACTCAAATCACATCCACACAGACTGGTACTGTACAGACCACCACTCAAATCACATCCACACAGACTGGTACTGTACAGACCACCACTCAAATCACATCACACAGACTGGTACTGTACAGACCACCACTCAAATCACATCCACACAGACTGGTACTGTACAGACCACCACTCAAATCACATCCACACAGACTGGTACTGTACAGACCACCACTCAAATCACATCCACACAGACTGGTACTGTACAGACCACCACTCAAATCACATCCACACAGACTGGTACTGTACAGACCACCACTCAAATCACATCCACACAGACTGGTACTGTACAGACCACCACTCAAATCACATCCACACAGACTGGTACTGTACAGACCACCACTCAAATCACATCCACACAGACTGGTACTGTACAGACCACCACTCAAATCACATCCACACAGACTGGTACTGTACAGACCACCACTCAAATCACATCCACACAGACTGGTACTGTACAGACCACCACTCAAATCACATCCACACAGACTGGTACTGTACAGACCACCACTCAAATCACATCCACACAGACTGGTACTGTACAGACCACCACTCAAATCACATCCACACAGACTGGTACTGTACAGACCACCACTCAAATCACATCCACACAGACTGGTACTGTACAGACCACCACTCAAATCACAACCACACAGACTGGTACTGTACAGACCACCACTCAAATCACATCCACACAGACTGGTACTGTACAGACCACCACTCAAATCACATCCACACAGACTGGTACTGGACCACCACTCAAATCACATCCACACAGACTGGTAGACCCACCACTCAAATCACATCCACACAGACTGGTACTGTACAGACCACCACTCAAATCACATCCACACAGACTGGTACTGTACAGACCACCACTCAAATCACATCCACACAGACTGTACTGTACAGACCACCACTCAAATCACATCCACACAGACTGGTACTGTACAGACCACCACTCAAATCACATCCACACAGACTGGTACTGTACAGACCACCACTCAAATCACATCCACACAGACTGGTACTGTACAGACCACCACTCAAATCACATCCACACAGACTGGTACTGTACAGACCACCACTCAAATCACATCCACACAGACTGGTACTGTACAGACCACCACTCAAATCACATCCACACAGACTGGTACTGTACAGACCACCACTCAAATCACATCCACACAGACTGGTACTGTACAGACCACCACTCAAATCACATCCACACAGACTGGTACTGTACAGACCACCACTCAAATCACATCCACACAGACTGGTACTGTACAGACCACCACTCAAATCACATCCACAGACTGGTACTGTACAGACCACCACTCAAATCACATCCACACAGACTGGTACTGTACAGACCACCACTCAAATCACATCCACACAGACTGGTACTGTACAGACCACCACTCAAATCACATCCACACAGACTGGTACTGTACAGACCACCACTCAAATCACATCCACACAGACTGGTACTGTACAGACCACCACTCAAATCACATCCACACAGACTGGTACTGTACAGACCACCACTCAAATCACATCCACACAGACTGGTACTGTACAGACCACCACTCAAATCACATCCACACAGACTGGTACTGTACAGACCACCACTCAAATCACATCCACACAGACTGGTACTGTACAGACCACCACTCAAATCACATCCACACAGACTGGTACTGTACAGACCACCACTCAAACCACATCCACACAGACTGGTACTGTACAGACCACCACTCAAATCACCTCCACACAGACTGGTACTGTACAGACCACCACTCAAACCACATCCACACAGACTGGTACTGCACAGACCACCACTCAAATCAAATCACATCCACACAGACTGGTACTGTACAGACCACCACTCAAATCACATCCACACAGACTGGTACTGTACAGACCACCATTCAAATCACATCCACACAGACTGTTACTGTACAGACCACCACTCAAATCAAATCCACACAGACTGGTACTGTACAGAACACCACTCAAATCACATCCACACAGACTGGTACTGTACAGACCACAACTCAAATCACATCCACACAGACTGGTACTGTACAGACCACCACTCAAATCACATCACATCCACACAGACTTGTACTGCACAGACCACGACTCAAATCACATCCACACTATACAGACCACCACTCAAATCACATACACACAGACTGGTACTGTACAGACCACCACTCAAATCACATCCACACAGACTGGTACTGTACAGACTACCACTCAAATCACATCCACACAGACTGGTCCTATACAGACCACCACTCAAATCACATCCACACAGACTGGTAATGTACAGACCACCACTCAAATCACATCCACACAGACTGGTACTGTACAGACCACCACTCAAATCACATCCACACAGACTGGTACTGTACAGACCACCACTCAAATCACATCCACACAGACTGGTACTGTACAGACCACCACTCAAATCAAATCCACACAGACTGGTACTGTACAGACCACCACAGACTCAAACCACTCAAATCACATCACATCCACACACAGACTGGTACTGTACAGACCACCACTCAAATCACATCCACACACAGACTGGTACTGTACAGACCACCACTCAAATCACATCCACACAGACTGGTACTGTACAGACCACCACTCAAATCAAATCCACACAGACTGGTACTGTACAGACCACCACTCAAATCACATCCACACAGACTGGTCCTGTACAGACCACCACTCAAATCACATCCATACAGACTGGTACTGTACAGACCACCGCTCAAATCACATCCACACAGACTGGTACTGTACAGACCACCACTCAAATCAAATCACATCCACACAGACTGGTCCTGTACAGACCACTACTCAAATCACATCCACACAGACTGGTACTGTACAGACCACCACTCAAATCACATCCATACAGACTGGTACTGTACTGACCATCACATCCACACAGACTTGTACTGTACAGACCACCACTCAAATCACATCCACACAGACTGGTACTGTACAGACCACCACTCAAATCAAATCCACACAGACTGGTACTGTACAGATCACCACTCAAATCACATCCACACAGACTGGTACTGTACAGACCACCACTCAAATCACATCCACACAGACTTGTACTGTACAGACCACCACTCAAATCACATCCACACAGACTGGTACTGCACAGACCACCACTCAAATCACATCACATCCACACACAGACTGGTACTGTACAGACCACCACTCAAATCACATCCACACAGACTGGTACTTTACAGACCACCACTCAAATCACATCCACACAGACTGGTGCTGTACAGACCACCACTCAAATCACATCCACACAGACTGGTGCTGTACAGACCACCACTCAAATCAAATCCACACAGACTGGTACTGTACAGACCACCACTCAAATCACATCCACACAGACTGGTACTGTACAGACCACCACTCAAATCACATCCACACAGACTGGTACTGTACAGACCACCACTCAAATCACATCCACACAGACTGGTACTGTACAGACCACCACTCAAATCACATCACATCCACACACAGACTGGTACTGTACAGACCACCACTCAAATCACATCCACACAGACTGGTACTGTACAGACCACCACTCAAATCACATCCACACAGACTGGTACTGTACAGACCACCACTCAAATCACATCCACACAGACTGGTACTGTACAGACCACCACTCAAATCACATCACATCCACACACAGACTGGTACTGTACAGACCACCACTCAAATCACATCCACACTGTACACAGACCACCACTCAAATCACATCCACACAGACTGGTACTGTACAGACCACCACTCAAATCAAATGCACACAGACTGGTACTGTACAGACCACCACTCAAATCACATCCACACAGACTGGTACTGTACAGACCACCACTCAAATCACATCCACACAGACTGGTACTGTACATACCACCACTCAAATCACATCCACACAGACTGGTACTGTACAGACCACCACTCAAATCACATCCACACAGACTGGTACTGTACAGACCACCACTCAAATCACATCCACACAGACTGGTACTGTACAGACCACCACTCAAATCACATCCACACAGACTGGTACTGTACAGACCACCACTCAAATCACATCCACACAGACTGGTACTGTACAGACCACCACTCAAATCAAATCCACACAGACTGGTACTGTACAGACCACTACTCAAATCACATCCACACAGACTGGTACTGTACAGACCACCACTCAAATCACATCCACACAGACTGGTACTGTACAGACCACCACTCAAATCACATCCACACAGACTGGTACTGTACAGACCACCACTCAAATCACATCCACACAGACTGGTACTGTACAGACCACCACTCAAATCACATCCACACAGACTGGTACTGTACAGACCACCACTCAAATCACATCCACACAGACTGGTACTGTACAGACCACCACTCAAATCACATCCACACAGACTGGTACTGTACAGACCACCACTCAAATCACATCCACACAGACTGGTACTGTACAGACCACCACTCAAATCACATCCACACAGACTGGTACTGTACAGACCACCACTCAAATCACATCCACACAGACTGGTACTGTACAGACCACCACTCAAATCACATCCACACAGACTGGTACTGTACAGACCACCACTCAAATCACATCCACACAGACTGGTACTGTACAGACCACCACTCAAATCACATCCACACAGACTGGTACTGTACAGACCACCACTCAAATCACATCCACACAGACTGGTACTGTACAGACCACCACTCAAATCACATCCACACAGACTGGTACTGTACAGACCACCACTCAAATCACATCCACACAGACTGGTACTGTACAGACCACCACTCAAATCACATCCACACAGACTGGTACTGTACAGACCACCACTCAAATCACATCCACACAGACTGGTAATGTACAGACCACCACTCAAATCACATCCACACAGACTGGTACTGTACAGACCACCACTCAAATCACATCCACACAGACTGGTACTGTACAGACCACCACTCAAATCACATCCACACAGACTGGTACTATACAGACCACCACTAAAATCACATCCACACAGACTGGTAATGTACAGACCACCACTCAGATCACATCCACACAGACTGGTACTGTACAGACCACCACTCAAATCACATCCACACAGACTGGTACTGTACAGACCACCACTCAAATCACATCCACACAGACTGGTACTGTACAGACCACCACTCAAATCACATCCACACAGACTGGTACTATACAGACCACCACTCAAATCACATCCACACAGACTGGTACTGTACAGACCACCACTCAAATCACATCCACACAGACTGGTACTGTACAGACCACCACTCAAACCACATCCACACAGACTGGTACTGTACAGACCACCACTCAAATCACATCCACACAGACTGGTACTGTACAGACCACCACTCAAACCACATCCACACAGACTGGTACTGTACAGACCACCACTCAAATCAAATCACATCCACACAGACTGGTACTGTACAGACCACCACTCAAATCACATCCACACACAGACTGGTACTGTACAGACCACCACTCAAATCACATCCACACAGACTGTTACTGTACAGACCACCACTCAAATCAAATCCACACAGACTGGTACTGTACAGAACACCACTCAAATCACATCCACACAGACTGGTACTGTACAGACCACAACTCAAATCACATCCACACAGACTGGTACTGTACAGACCACCACTCAAATCACATCACATCCACACACAGACTTGTACTGCACAGACCACGACTCAAATCACATCCACACTATACAGACCACCACTCAAATCACATACACACAGACTGGTACTGTACAGACCACCACTCAAATCACATCCACACAGACTGGTACTGTACAGACCACCACTCAAATCACATCCACACAGACTGGTACTATACAGACCACCACTAAAATCACATCCACACAGACTGGTAATGTACAGACCACCACTCAGATCACATCCACACAGACTGGTACTGTACAGACCACCACTCAAATCACATCCACACAGACTGGTACTGTACAGACCACCACTCAAATCACATCCACACAGACTGGTACTGTACAGAACACCACTCAAACCACATCCACACAGACTGGTACTGTACAGACCACCACTCAAATCAAATCCACACAGACTGGTACTGTACAGACCACCACTCAAATCACATCACATCCACACACAGACTTGTACTGTACAGACCACCACTCAAATCACATCCACACACAGACTGGTACTGTACAGACCACCACTCAAATCACATCCACACAGACTGGTACTGTACAGACCACCACTCAAATCACATCCACACAGACTGGTACTGTACAGACCACCGCTCAAATCACATCCACACAGACTGGTACTGTACAGACCACCACTCAAATCAAATCACATCCACAGACTGGTACTGTACAGACCACTACTCAAATCACATCCACACAGACTGGTACTGTACAGACCACCACTCAAATCACATCCATACAGACTGGTACTGTACTGACCATCACATCCACACAGACTTGTACTGTACAGACCACCACTCAAATCACATCCACACAGACTGGTACTGTACAGACCACCACTCAAATCAAATCCACACAGACTGGTACTGTACAGATCACCACTCAAATCACATCCACACAGACTGGTACTGTACAGACCACCACTCAAATCACATCCACACAGACTTGTACTGTACAGACCACCACTCAAATCACATCCACACAGACTGGTACTGCACAGACCACCACTCAAATCACATCACATCCACACACAGACTGGTACTGTACAGACCACCACTCAAATCACATCCACACAGACTGGTACTGTACAGACCACCACTCAAATCACATCCACACAGACTGGTGCTGTACAGACCACCACTCAAATCACATCCACACAGACTGGTGCTGTACAGACCACCACTCAAATCAAATCCACACAGACTGGTACTGTACAGACCACCACCACTCAAATCACATCCACACAGACTGGTACTGTACAGACCACCACTCAAATCACATCCACACAGACTGGTACTGTACAGACCACCACTCAAATCACATCCACACAGACTGGTACTGTACAGACCACCACTCAAATCACATCACATCCACACACAGACTGGTACTGTACAGACCACCACTCAAATCACATCCACACAGACTGGTACTGTACAGACCACCACTCAAATCACATCCACACAGACTGGTACTGTACAGACCACCACTCAAATCACATCCACACAGACTGGTACTGTACAGACCACCACTCAAATCACATCCACACAGACTGGTACTGTACAGACCACCACTCAAATCACATCCACACAGACTGGTACTGTACAGACCACCACTCAAATCACATCCACACAGACTGGTACTGTGCAGACCACCACTCAAATCAAATCCACACAGACTGGTACTGTACAGACCACCACTCAAATCACATCCACACACAGACTGGTACTGTACAGACCACCACTCAAATCACATCCACACAGACTGGTACTGTACAGACCACCACTCAAATCACATCCACACAGACTGGTACTGTACAGACCACCACTCAAATCACATCCACACAGACTGGTACTGTACAGAACACCACTCAAATCACATCCACACAGACTGATACTGTGCAGACAACCACTCAAATCACATCCACACAGACTGGTACTGTACAGACCACAACTCAAATCACATCCACACAGACTGGTACTGTACAGACCACCACTCAAATCACATCACATCCACACACAGACTGGTACTGCACAGACCACCACTCAAATCACATCCACACAGACTGGTACTGTACAGACCACCACTCAAATCACATCCACACAGACTGGTACTGTACAGACCACCACTCAAATCACATCCACACAGACTGGTACTGCACAGACCACCACTCAAATCACATCACATCCACACAGACTGATACTGTACAGACCACCACTCAAATCACATCCACACAGACTGGTACTGTACAGACCACCACTCAAATCAAATCACATCCACACAGACTGGTACTGTACAGACCACCACTCAAATCACATCCACACAGACTGGTACTGTACAGACCACCACTCAAATCACATCCACACAGACTGGTACTGTACAGACCACCACTCAAATCACATCCACACAGACTGGTACTGTACAGACCACCACTCAAATCACATCCACACAGACTGGTACTGTACAGACCACCACTCAAATCACATCACATCCACACACAGACTGGTACTGCACAGACCACCACTCAAATCACATCCACACTGTACAGACCACCTCTCAAATCACATCCACACAGACTGGTACTGTACAGACCACCACTCAAATCAAATCCACACAGACTGGTACTGTACAGACCACCACTCAAATCACATCCACACAGACTGGTACTGTACAGACCACCACTCAAATCAAATCCACACAGACTGGTACTGTACAGACCACCACGCAAATCACATCCACACAGACTGGTACTGTACAGACCACCACTCAAATCACATCCACACAGACTGGTACTGTACAGACCACCACTCAAATCACATCCACACAGACTGGTACTGTACAGACCACCACTCAAATCACATCCACACAGACTGGTACTGTACAGACCACCACTCAAATCACATCCACACAGACTGGTACTGTACAGACCACCACTCAAATCACATCCACACAGACTGGTACTGTACAGACCACCACTCAAATCACATCCACACAGACTGGTACTGTACAGACCACCACTCAAATCACATCCACACAAACTGGTACTGTACAGACCACCACTCAAATCAAATCAAATCCACACATACAGACTGGTACTGTACAGACCACCACTCAAATCAAATCAAATCCACACATACAGACTTGTACTGTACAGACCACCACTCAAATCACATCCACACAGACTGGTACTGTACAGACCACCACTCAAATCACATCCACACAGACTGGTACTGTACAGACCACCACTCAAATCACATCACATCCATACAGACTGGTACTGTACAGACCACCACTCAAATCAAATCAAATCCACACATACAGACTGGTACTGTACAGACCACCGCTCAAATGAAATCAAATCCACACAGACTGGTACTGTACAGACCACCGCTCAAATCAAATCAAATCCACACAGACTGGTACTGTACAGACCACCGCTCAAATCAAATCAAATCCACAGACTAGTACTGTACAGACTACCACTCAAATCAAATCAAATCCACACATACAGACTTGTACTGTACAGACCACCACTCAAATCAAATCAAAACCACCACAGACTGGTACTGTACAGACCACCACTCAAATCAAATCAAATCCACACAGACTGGTACTGTACAGTCCACTCAAATCAAATCCACACATACAGACTGGTACTGTACAGACCACCACTCAAATCAAATCAAATCCACACATAGACTGGTACTGTACAGACCACCACAAATCAAATCACATCCACACAGACTGGTACTGTACAGACCACCACTCAAATCACATCCACACAGACTGGTACTGTACAGACCACCACTCAAATCACATCAACACAGACTGGTACTGTACAGACCACCACTCAAATCACATCCACACAGACTGGTACTGTACAGACCACCACTCAAATCACATCCACACAGACTGGTACTGTACAGACCACCACTCAAATCACATCCACACAGACTGGTACTGTACAGACCACCACTCAAATCAAATCAAATCCACACATACAGACTGGTACTGTACAGACCACCACTCAAATCAAATCAAATCCACACATACAGACTTGTACTGTACAGACCACCACTCAAATCACATCCACACAGACTGGTACTGTACAGACCACCACTCAAATCAAATCAAATCCACACAGACTGGTACTGTACAGACTACCACTCAAATCAAATCAAATCCACACATACAGACTTGTACTGTACAGACCACCACTCAAATCAAATCAAATCCACACATAGACTGGTACTGTACAGATCACCACTCAAATCAAATCCACACAGACTGGTACTGTACAGTCCACCGCTCAAATCAAATCCACACATACAGACTGGTACTGTACAGACCACCACTCAAATCAAATCAAATCCACACATAGACTGGTACTGTACAGACCACCACTCAAATCACATCCACACAGACTGGTACTGTACAGACCACCACTCAAATCACATCCACACAGACTGGTACTGTACAGACCACCACTCAAATCACATCAACACAGACTGGTACTGTACAGACCACCACTCAAATCACATCCACACAGACTGGTACTGTACAGACCACCACTCAAATCACATCCACACAGACTGGTACTGTACAGACCACCACTCAAATCACATCCACACAGACTGGTACTGTACAGACCACCACTCAAATCAAATCAAATCCACACATACAGACTGGTACTGTACAGACCACCGCTAAACTCAAATCACATCCACACAGACTGGTACTGTACAGACCACCACTCAAATCAAATCAAATCCACACAGACTGGTACTGTACAGACTACCACTCAAATCAAAATCAAATCCACACATACAGACTTGTACTGTACAGACCACCACTCAAATCAAATCAAATCCACACATAGACTGGTACTGTACAGACCACCACTCAAATCAAATCCACATACAGACTGGTACTGTACAGACCACCACTCAAATCACATCCACACAGACTGGTACTGTACAGACCACCACTCAAATCACATCCACACAGACTGGTACTGTACAGACCACAACTCAAATCACATCCACACAGACTGGTACTGTACAGACCACCACTCAAATCACATCCACACACAGACTGGTACTGTACAGACCACCACTCAAATCACATCCACACTGTACAGACCACCACTCAAATCACATCCACACAGACTGGTACTGTACAGACCACCACTCAAATCAAATCCACACAGACTGGTACTGTACAGACCACCACTCAAATCACATCCACACAGACTGGTACTGTACAGACCACCACTCAAATCTCATCCACACAGACTGGTACTGTACAGACCACCACTCAAATAACATCCACACAGACTGGTACTGTACAGACCACCACTCAAATCACATCCATACAGACTGGTACTGTACTGACCATCACATCCACACAGACTTGTACTGTACAGACCACCACTCAAATCACATCCACACAGACTGGTACTGTACAGACCACCACTCAAATCAAATCCACACAGACTGGTACTGTACAGATCACCACTCAAATCACATCCACACAGACTGGTACTGTACAGACCACCACTCAAATCACATCCACACAGACTTGTACTGTACAGACCACCACTCAAATCACATCCACACAGACTGGTACTGCACAGACCACCACTCAAATCACATCACATCCAGACTGGTACTGTACAGACCACCACTCAAATCACATCCACACAGACTGGTACTGTACAGACCACCACTCAAATCACATCCACACAGACTGGTGCTGTACAGACCACCACTCAAATCACATCCACACAGACTGGTGCTGTACAGACCACCACTCAAATCAAATCCACACAGACTGGTACTGTACAGACCACCACTCAAATCACATCCACACACAGACTGGTACTGTACAGACCACCACTCAAATCACATCCACACAGACTGGTACTGTACAGACCACCACTCAAATCACATCCACACAGACTGGTACTGTACAGACCACCACTCAAATCACATCACATCCACACACAGACTGGTACTGTACAGACCACCACTCAAATCACATCCACACAGACTGGTACTGTACAGACCACCACTCAAATCACATCCACACAGACTGGTACTGTACAGACCACCACTCAAATCACATCCACACAGACTGGTACTGTACAGACCACCACTCAAATCACATCCACACAGACTGGTACTGTACAGACCACCACTCAAATCACATCCACACAGACTGGTACTGTACAGACCACCACTCAAATCACATCCACACAGACTGGTACTGTGCAGACCACCACTCAAATCAAATCCACAGACTGGTACTGTACAGACCACCACTCAAATCAAATCAAATCCACACATAGACTGGTACTGTACAGACCACCACTCAAATCACATCCACACAGACTGGTACTGTACAGACCACCACTCAAATCACATCCACACAGACTGGTACTGTACAGACCACCACTCAAATCACATCAACACAGACTGGTACTGTACAGACCACCACTCAAATCACATCCACACAGACTGGTACTGTACAGACCACCACTCAAATCACATCCACACAGACTGGTACTGTACAGACCACCACTCAAATCACATCCACACAGACTGGTACTGTACAGACCACCACTCAAATCAAATCAAATCCACACATACAGACTGGTACTGTACAGACCACCGCTAAAATCAAATCAAATCCACACAGACTGGTACTGTACAGACCACCACTCAAATCAAATCAAATCCACACAGACTGGTACTGTACAGACTACCACTCAAATCAAAATCAAATCCACACATACAGACTTGTACTGTACAGACCACCACTCAAATCAAATCAAATCCACACAGACTGGTACTGTACAGACCACCGCTCAAATCAAATCAAATCCACACATACAGACTGGTACTTTACAGACCACCACTCAAATCACATCCACACAGACTGGTACTGTACAGACCACCACTCAAATCACATCCACACAGACTGGTACTGTACAGACCACCACTCAAATCACATCCACACAGACTGGTACTGTACAGACCACCACTCAAATCACATCCACACAGACTGGTACTGTACAGACCACAACTCAAATCACATCCACACTGTACAGACCACCACTCAAATCACATCCACACAGACTGGTACTGTACAGACCACCACTCAAATCAAATCCACACAGACTGGTACTGTACAGACCACCACTCAAATCACATCCACACAGACTGGTACTGTACAGACCACCACTCAAATCACATCCACACAGACTGGTACTGTACAGACCACCACTCAAATAACATCCACACAGACTGGTACTGTACAGACCACCACTCAAATCACATCCACACAGACTGGTACTGTACAGACCATCAAATCATCCACACAGACTTGTACTGTACAGACCACCACTCAAATCACATCCACACAGACTGGTACTGTACAGACCACCACTCAAATCAAATCCACACAGACTGGTACTGTACAGACCACCACTCAAATCACATCCACACAGACTGGTACTGTACAGACCACCACTCAAATCACATCCACACAGACTTGTACTGTACAGACCACCACTCAAATCACATCCACACAGACTGGTACTGCACAGACCACCACTCAAATCACATCACATCCACACACAGACTGGTACTGTACAGACCACCACTCAAATCACATCCACACAGACTGGTACTGTACAGACCACCACTCAAATCACATCCACACAGACTGGTGCTGTACAGACCACCACTCAAATCACATCCACACAGACTGGTGCTGTACAGACCACCACTCAAATCAAATCCACCACAGACTGGTACTGTACAGACCACCACTCAAATCACATCCACACAGACTGGTACTGTACAGACCACCACTCAAATCACATCCACACAGACTGGTACTGTACAGACCACCACTCAAATCACATCCACACAGACTGGTACTGTACAGACCACCACTCAAATCACATCACATCCACACAGACTGGTACTGTACAGACCACCACTCAAATCACATCCACACAGACTGGTACTGTACAGACCACCACTCAAATCACATCCACACAGACTGGTACTGTACAGACCACCACTCAAATCACATCCACACAGACTGGTACTGTACAGACCACCACTCAAATCACATCCACACAGACTGGTACTGTACAGACCACCACTCAAATCACATCCACACAGACTGGTACTGTACAGACCACCACTCAAATCACATCCACACAGACTGGTACTGTGCAGACCACCACTCAAATCAAATCCACACAGACTGGTACTGTACAGACCACCACTCAAATCACATCCACACACAGACTGGTACTGTACAGACCACCACTCAAATCACATCCACACAGACTGGTACTGTACAGACCACCACTCAAATCACATCCACACAGACTGGTACTGTACAGACCACCACTCAAATCAAATCCACACAGACTGGTACTGTACAGAACACCACTCAAATCACATCCACACAGACTGGTACTGTACAGACAACCACTCAAATCACATCCACACAGACTGGTACTGTACAGACCACAACTCAAATCAAATCACATCCACACAGACTGGTACTGTACAGACCACTACTCAAATCACATCCACACAGACTGGTACTGTACAGACCACCACTCAAATCAAATCACATCCACACAGACTGGTACTGTACAGACCACCACTCAAATCACATCCACACAGACTGGTACTGTACAGACCACCACCACCACTAAATCAAATCCATCACAGACTGGTACTGTACAGACCACCACTCAAATTACATCCACACAGACTGGTAATGTACAGACCACCACTCAAATCACATCCACACAGACTGGTACTGTACAGACCACCACTCAAATCACATCACATCCACACACAGACTGGTACTGCACAGACCACCACTCAAATCACATCCACACTGTACAGACCACCACTCAAATCACATCCACACAGACTGGTACTGTACAGACCACCACTCAAATCAAATCCACACAGACTGGTACTGTACAGACCACCACTCAAATCACATCCACACAGACTGGTACTGTACAGACCACCACTCAAATCAAATCCACACAGACTGGTACTGTACAGACCACCACTCAAATCACATCCACACAGACTGGTACTGTACAGACCACCACTCAAATCACATCCACACAGACTGGTACTGTACAGACCACCACTCAAATCACATCCACACAGACTGGTACTGTACAGACCACCACTCAAATCAAATCACATCCACACAGACTGGTACTGTACAGACCACCACTCAAATCACATCCACACAGACTGGTACTGTACAGACCACCACTCAAATCACATCCACACAGACTGGTACTGTACAGACCACCACTCAAATCACATCCACACAGACTGGTACTGTACAGACCACCACTCAAATCACATCCACACAGACTGGTACTGTACAGACCACCACTCAAATCAAATCAAATCCACACATACAAACTGGTACTGTACAGACCACCACTCAAATCAAATCAAATCCACACACAGACTTGTACTGTACAGACCACCACTCAAATCACATCCACACAGACTGGTACTGTACAGACCACCACTCAAATCACATCCACACAGACTGGTACTGTACAGACCACCACTCAAATCACATCACATCCATACAGACTGGTACTGTACAGACCACCGCTCAAATCAAATCAAATCCACACATACAGACTGGTACTGTACAGACCACCGCTCAAATGAAATCAAATCCACACAGACTGGTACTGTACAGACCACCGCTCAAATCAAATCAAATCCACACAGACTGGTACTGTACAGACCACCGCTCAAATCAAATCAAATCCACACAGACTGGTACTGTACAGACTACCACTCAAATCAAATCAAATCCACACATACAGACTGGTACTGTACATACCACCACTCAAATAAAATCAAATCCACACAGACTGGTACTGTACAGACTACCACTCAAATCAAATCAAATCCACACAAACAGACTTGTACTGTACAGACCACCACTCAAATCAAATCCACACAGACTGGTACTGTACAGACCACCACTCAAATCAAATCAAATCCACACAGACTGGTACTGTACAGTCCACCGCTCAAATCAAATCCACACATACAGACTGGTACTGTACAGACCACCACTCAAATCAAATCAAATCCACACATAGACTGGTACTGTACAGACCACCACTCAAATCACATCCACACAGACTGGTACTGTACAGACCACCACTCAAATCACATCCACACAGACTGGTACTGTACAGACCACCACTCAAATCACATCAACACAGACTGGTACTGTACAGACCACCACTCAAATCACATCCACACAGACTGGTACTGTACAGACCACCACTCAAATCACATCCACACAGACTGGTACTGTACAGACCACCACTCAAATCACATCCACACAGACTGGTACTGTACAGACCACCACTCAAATCAAATCAAATCCACACATACAGACTGGTACTGTACAGACCACCACTCAAATCAAATCAAAGACCGGTACCACAGACCACCACTACAGACTTGTACTGTACAGACCACCACTCAAATCACATCCACACAGACTGGTACTGTACAGACCACCACTCAAATCAAATCAAATCCACACAGACTGGTACTGTACAGACTACCACTCAAATCAAAATCAAATCCACACATACAGACTTGTACTGTACAGACCACCACTCAAATCAAATCAAATCCACACATAGACTGGTACTGTACAGACCACCACTCAAATCAAATCCACATACAGACTGGTACTGTACAGACCACCACTCAAATCACATCCACACAGACTGGTACTGTACAGACCACCACTCAAATCACATCCACACAGACTGGTACTGTACAGACCACAACTCAAATCACATCCACACAGACTGGTACTGTACAGACCACCACCAAATCACATCCACACAGACTGGTACTGTACAGACCACCACTCAAATCACATCCACACAGACTGGTACTACAGACCACCACTCAAATCACATCCACACAGACTGGTACTGTACAGACCACCACTCAAATCAAATCCACACAGACTGGTACTGTACAGACCACCACTCAAATCACATCCACACAGACTGGTACTGTACAGACCACCACTCAAATCTCATCCACACAGACTGGTACTGTACAGACCACCACTCAAATAACATCCACACAGACTGGTACTGTACAGACCACCACTCAAATCACATCCACACAGACTGGTACTGTACAGACCACAACTCAAATCACATCCACACAGACTGGTACTGTACAGACCACCACTCAAATCACATCCACACAGACTGGTACTGTACAGACCACCACTCAAATCACATCCACACAGACTGGTACTGTACAGACCACCACTCAAATCACATCCACACAGACTGGTACTGTACAGACCACCACTCAAATCACATCCACACAGACTTGTACTGTACAGACCACCACTCAAATCACATCCACACAGACTGGTACTGTACAGACCACCACTCAAATCACATCCATCACACAGACTGGTACTGTACAGACCACCACTCAAATCACATCCACACAGACTGGTACTGTACAGACCACCACTCAAATCACATCCACACAGACTGGTACTGTACAGACCACCACTCAAATCAAATCACATCCACACAGAATGGTACTGTACAGACCACCACTCAAATCACACACAGACTGGTACTGTACAGACCACCACTCAAATCACATCCACACAGACTGGTACTGTACAGACCACCACCAAATCACATCCACCACAGACTGGTACTGTACAGACCACCACTCAAATCACATCCACACTGGTACTGTACAGACCACCACTCAAATCACATCCACACAGACTGGTACTGCACAGACCACCACTCAAATCACATCACATCACAGACACACAGACTGGTACTGTACAGACCACCACTCAAATCACATCCACAGACCGGTACTGTACAGACCACCACTCAAATCACATCCACACAGACTGGTACTGTACAGACCACCACCAAATCACATCCACACAGACTGGTACTGTACAGACCACCACTCAAATCACATCCACACAGACTGGTACTGTACAGACCACCACTCAAATCACATCCACACAGACTGGTACTGTACAGACCACCACCAAATCACATCCACACAGACTGGTACTGTACAGACCACCACTCAAATCACATCCACACAGACTGGTACTGTACAGACCACCACCAAATCACATCACATCAGACTGGTACTGTACAGACCACCACTCAAATCACATCCACACAGACTGGTACTGTACAGACCACCACTCAAATCACATCCACACAGACTGGTACTGTACAGACCACCACTCAAATCAAATCCACACAGACTGGTACTGTACAGAACACCACTCAAATCACATCCACACAGACTGGTACTGTACAGACAACCACTCAAATCACATCCACACAGACTGGTACTGTACAGACCACAACTCAAATCACATCCACACAGACTGGTACTGTACAGACCACCACTCTCAAATCAGACATCACAAATCCACACACAGACTGGTACCGTACAGACCACCACTCAAATCACATCCACAGACTGGTACTGTACAGACCACCACACTCAAATCACATCCACACAGACTGGTACTGTACAGACCACCACCAAATCAAATCCACAGACTGGTACTGTACAGACCACCACTCAAATCACATCACATCCACACAGACTGATACTGTACAGACCACCACCTCAAATCAAATCCACACAGACTGGTACTGTACAGACCACCACTCAAATCAAATCATCCACACAGACTGGTACTGTACAGACCACCACTCAAATCACATCCACACAGACTGGTACTGTACAGACCACCACTCAAATCAAATCCACACAGACTGGTACTGTACAGACCACCACTCAAATCACATCCACAGACTGGTAATGTACAGACCACCACTCAAATCACATCCACACAGACTGGTACTGTACAGACCACCACTCAAATCACATCACATCCACACAGACTGGTACTGTACAGACCACCACTCAAATCACATCCACACTGGTACAGACCACCACTCAAATCACATCCACACAGACTTGTACTGTACAGACCACCACTCAAATCAAATCCACACAGACTGGTACTGTACAGACCACCACCAAATCACATCCACACAGACTGGTACTGTACAGACCACCACTCAAATCAAATCCACACAGACTGGTACTGTACAGACCACCACGCAAATCACATCCACACAGACTGGTACTGTACAGACCACCACCAAATCACATCCACACAGACTGGTACTGTACAGACCACCACTGAAATCACATCCACACAGACTGGTACTGTACAGACCACCACTCAAATCACATCCACACAGACTGGTACTGTACAGACCACCACCAAATCACATCAACACAGACTGGTACTGTACAGACCACCACTCAAATCACATCCACACAGACTGGTACTGTACAGACCACCACTCAAATCACATCCACACAGACTGGTACTGTACAGACCACCACTCAAATCACATCCACACAGACTGGTACTGTAGACCACCACTCAAATCAAATCAAATCCACACATACAGACTGGTACTGTACAGACCACCACTCAAATCAAATCAAATCCACATACAGACTTGTACTGTACAGACCACCACTCAAATCACATCCACACAGACTGGTACTGTACAGACCACCACTCAAATCACATCCACACAGACTGGTACTGTACAGACCACCACTCAAATCACATCACATCCATACAGACTGGTACTGTACAGACCACCACTCAAATCAAATCAAATCCACATACAGACTGGTACTGTACAGACCACCGCTCAAATGAAATCAAATCCACACAGACTGGTACTGTACAGACCACCGCTCAAATCAAATCAAATCCACACAGACTGGTACTGTACAGACCACCGCTCAAATCAAATCAAATCCACACAGACTGGTACTGTACAGACTACCACTCAAATCAAATCAAATCCAGACACATACAGACTTGTACTGTACAGACCACCACTACACTGTACAGACCACCACTCAAATCAAATCAAACCACACATACAGACTGGTACTGTACAGACCACCACTCAAATCAAATCAAATCCACACAGACTGGTACTGTACAGTCCACCGCCTCAAATCAAATCCACACATACAGACTGGTACTGTACAGACCACCACTCAAATCAAATCAAATCCACATAGACTGGGTACTGTACAGACCACCACTCAAATCACATCCACACAGACTGGTACTGTACAGACCACCACTCAAATCACATCCACACAGACTGGTACTGTACAGACCACCACTCAAATCACATCAACACAGACTGGTACTGTACAGACCACCACTCAAATCACATCCACACAGACTGGTACTGTACAGACCACCACTCAAATCACATCCACACAGACTGGTACTGTACAGACCACCACTCAAATCAAATCATCCACACAGACTGGTACTGTACAGACCACCACTCAAATCAAATCAAATCCACACATACAGACTGGTACTGTACAGACCACCACTCAAATCAAATCAAATCCACACATACAGACTTGTACTGTACAGACCACCACTCAAATCACATCCACACAGACTGGTACTGTACAGACCACCACTCCAAATCAAATCAAATCCACACAGACTGGTACTGTACAGACTACCACTCAAATCAAAATCAAATCCACACATACAGACTTGTACTGTACAGACCACCACTCAAATCAAATCAAATCCACACATAGACTGGTACTGTACAGATCACCACTCAAATCAAATCACACAGACCGGTACTGTACAGACCACCACTAAATCAAATCAAATCACACATACAGACTTGTACTGCAGACCACCACTCAAATCACATCCACACAGACTGGTACTGTACAGACCACCACTCCCAACCAAATCGTCCACACAGACTGGTACTGTACAGACTACCACTAAATCAAAATCAACCACACATACAGACTTCCCACTGTACAGACCACCACTCACCAAATCAAATCCACACATACAGACTGGTTCACCACCACTCAAATCAAATTCACACATACAGACTGGTACTGTACAGACCACCACTCAAATCAAATCAAATCCACAATACAGACTGGTACTGTACAGACCACCACTCAAATCACATCCACACAGACTGGTACTGTACAGACCACCACTCAAATCAAATCAAATCCACACAGACTGGTACTGTACAGACCACCACTCAAATCAAATCAAAT